>NC_041384.1:287388268-287531209 GCF_002162155.2 Triticum dicoccoides
AGCGCCCCCTCGGGGAAACTCGAGGTTTAGTTTTAGTTGTATGGAGAGCTCATCTGAGTGTGCCCTGAGAACGAGATATGTGCAGCTCCTATCGGGATTTGTCGGCACATTCGGGCGGTGTTGCTGGATTTGTTTTACCTTGTCGAAGTTGTCTTATAGAACCGGGATACCGAGTCTGATCAGAATGTCTCGTGAGAAGGTTTATCCTTCGTTGACCGTGAGAGCTTGTGATGGGCTAAGTTGGGACACCCCTGCAGGGATTGAACTTTTAAAAGCCGTGCCCGCGGTTATGGGCAGATGGGAATTTGTTAATGTCCGGTTGTAGAAAACCTGAAGTTGACCTTAATTAAAATGCATCAACCGCGTGTGTAACCGTGATGGTCTATTTCCGGCGGAGTCCGGGAAGTGAACACGGTGTTGGAGTTATGTTTGATGTAGGTTGTTCTAGGATCACTTCTTGATCATAGTTTCTCGATCGTGCTTTGCCTTCTCTTCTCGCTCTCATTTGCGTATGTTAGCCACCATATATGCTAGTCGCTTGTTGCAGCTCGACCTATTACCTTTTACCTTACCCATAAGCTTAAATAGTCTTGATCGCGAGGGTGCGAGATTGCTGAGTCCCTGTGGCTCACAGATACTTCCAAAACCAGCTTGCAGGTGCCGATGAGTTCGTGCAGACGACGCAACCAAGCTCAAGGAGGAGCTCGATGAAGATCTTGTCCTTTGTGTTGTTTCGTTCTAGTTGATCAGTAGTGGAGCCCAGTTGGGGTCGATCAGGGACCGTGTCGCATTTGGGGTTCTTCTTTTATTTTGGTTCCGTAGTCGGACCCTGATTGTATTTGGATGATGTAATGCTTTATTCATGTATTGTGTGAAGTGGCGATTGTAAGCCAACTATGTATCTCTTTCCCTTATGTATTACATGGGTTGTGTGAAGATTACTTCACTTGCGACATTGCTTTCAATGCGGTTATGCCTCTAAGTCGTGCTTCGACACGTGGGAGATATAGCCGCATCGAGGGCGTTACAAGTTGGTAATCAGAGCCTTCCCCGACCTTAGGAGCCCCCACTGCTTGATCGAATTAGCAGCCGTTGTTGAGTCTAGAAAAAAAATGTTTTGAGTCATTTAGGAATTATATATCGGAGAGTTTAGGAATTCTTTTTACTCCCCGGTCCCTTCATCGCTCTGGTAAGGCATCCTGACGTAGAGTTTTGACTCTTCTCTTCTCAAATTTCACTAATTTTTTTTAGGATCACGTGGGTATCTTGGAATCGTTCCGATCGATTTGTGACGAGAACATTGTTCTCGGTGCCTTCTGTCATTTAGGGGTTGTGGCAGTGTCCCAGGGAGTTGAGCTCCGAGGTGTTGTCACCACAATTTTATCGTTGCAGTTCTGGAATACCTGAGTTTAGTTTCACCGACATAGAAAATCTCTTTTATGCAGTTGTTGGTGAGATAACCTCGATGCCACCCAGTACTGGGGCGGGAGTTCGGGAGTATTGCCATAACTCGTATAACGGATGCTTTTCGAAGGTTGAGATAGATGATTTCCGAAGGTTTCTTGGTTATGTGTTGAAGGATGGATACAGCTGGATGTAGGATTTGCTAGTTTGGGTGAGATATTATGCTTCCCTTGTATCCCCAACACCTGATTGCATAACCGGAAAGTTTCAGGAGTTTATAAGTGGGAATTCAAGTAGCTCTTAGGATATCTTTCCAACAGATGTATGATACGAAATTGGGGTTCGACGTCTAGTGGTCCGCCTATTTACGGTTGGTTTTACAGTGGTCTCGTTGTGTCTTAAAGAGTCCTTGGCTATGCCGACTCGGGGATGCTTCGTATGTCATGTGCACTGCCTTGTACATGATGGTGCTGTACAATCGAGCCCGTGTAGGCCCCACCACGAAAACTTCGGACGAAATCTCTATCATATGTTTGTTCTGCAAGCCAATCCTTTGTTTTGTTTTGAGTTGTGGTATTCGAGTTGCTTCAATGTCAAGTGTTGATTCCATACCTTCCCCAAATGGTGTTCTCATACTCCGATGTGAATACCAATCCTTCATGATAATCGAGATTGTCATGTCAATCTTTTTCAACCAGTGTGCTTCTCTTCAAGTGGATCCGATCATTTCAATATCAGCAAGATCTATTATCAGTTCTTCTCAACGGTGTTTGCTTCATCCGTTCCAAGTTGTTTTTGTTTTCCCACCCACCCACCCTTTTTCTTCAAGGACTCAGATATCTTAATCAAGTATCCATCTTATTGATGCGAGGCCTCTTCATTCCTTTTCCGTCAATGTTCTTACCCGGTGGTTTCCATGAAGATGTTCTACTAGCTCATCATTCTTCGTTCTTTTTTCTTCTCCAGTGGAACCAATTAAAGCTTTTGGTGTTGATCATTTCCATTTTCCCTCGTTTCCAATGCTTTCTCATGCCGGTGCACCTCGTAATCATCCACTTCTCGCTATTCAATTGTTCCGGAGTGCTCAAGATATCCCGAAGATTCATGTTTACACTCTGCTTTCATTCAAACTCTTTCGAGGATGTTATCTCTTTCAAGCCATTTAAATCAATCGGTGCAATCTCCTCTTCTAGTAATCGTTCTACGATGCTTCTTTTGAGTGGGCCCTAACCCACAGGTTTTTTTCCAGGATCTTACCTGACTCTTCTTATTTCTCCCGGAGTATTTTCAAATTCATCTCAAAGTTTGACGCAAGAATGAATTTTCATCAGTCAGATGTCTTTCTCCAAGACCTTCCAAATTCTTTCATCGTTGGTTCAACATTTCCAATTTTAACTTCGGAGTGCCTCAACAATTCTTGGTGGTGTTTTCCCGTCGTCATTCTTGGATTTTGAAGACCGAAGAAGATTTTCTATTAAATCTTGCTCCATTCTCTTCAAGATTCATGGTGCTAGCTTTATGCCATCCTATCATAATTGTTTTCGATTGTGACAATTCTTTTCACCTATCCGGAGCAAATTCAGGAGTATTTTTCAGTTTGATCATCCGGAGCCCATCATCTCAGATTTATTCTTTCTTAGCTTTCAGCTATCATTCTCCAAATATTACCGGTGCATCGCTCATATATCCTCTAATCAGCTCGTGATCTATTCGTTCTCTTGTATCTAAATTCCTTCAAGTATCTTCGTTCATTTCACAATTCTTACCCAGTGATTCATCGTTTTTACTTTGTTCATTTTCAATTCTTATGGTGGTTCTTACAAATTCCTCTTCTTTCGTTATCATATCAATTCATTCGTTGTTTTGATTCCAGCGGTGTTTCGTTGAAGACCTTCTCAAGTTGGCGCGATATCTATCTTCATCCTTTCTTCGAGAATAAGTGGTGTGCCAAATCCATTGTTTTGTCATCAATTTAACTGGTGAAGGATAAAGCATAATGTAATTCTTATTCTTGTTTCATAAAGTTTATTCAATTTCTTTTCCGGAGTGGTTCATCATATCACATTCTCAGCTCGATTTGCTTATCTTTTCTTTTCTGGAGTTCCATGATTTCCGCATTATATCATCACGAAGATCCATCTAAATCATTGCAAGGCTTCAACCTTATTCTTTTATCCTTCATTTTGGTTGTTCATTCTTTCCTTACCGGAGTTCTTCAAGGAGGCTTTACATGATGGTTGATCAAGGATTTAATTCTTTCTCGAAGTGCTCATCAACATTCTTTTCTAAGGAGCTCAAGTATTCTTCTTCATGCAATCTAGAGTGCAATTCTTTCTTCTGTATCATTGGAGGTGGTATTATGTCATTCTTGATAATTTGAGTTCATGTTTTCATGATTCACAAGTTATCAAGTATGAGATATTTTAAATCCATCAACCACTTCATTGGAATTGTCTAGGGTTATATTTCACCTAAAGCCTTCCCTAAGGATTGTTGTTATATGGTGCTCATAAATGACCCAATTTCTTCATGTATCCTTCCGGTGATAAGTTTCTCGTCTCCTTGTTCATTCCAATCCAATTCTTTTTCCGTGAGTGGCAGGTTGTCACCTCATAATTTGAGATGTATTCCATAAGACCATATCAAGCTTATTCTTTTCGTTGTTGGTTTTCCAACAACTCCGTTCTAGCTGTTGTTGTAAGCGTGCTCCCTCGAGATGTTGTTTCACTTTGTTCATTCCATTCCACTCTTTCTTTTGTTCCGGAGGCATTGTGATGGTGCTATCTTCAACATTTGTTCTTGTTCTTGTCAGGACCTTGTTCTTTTCTTGCTTATACATTTAACCAGAGAGTTGTGCCCTCTGCTCAATTCTTTTCATCTTATCAAGTCTTGTATCACTTTTCAATCGGAGTGCTGCCCGAAGTTGTTCTTCCTTGTTCCTTTTCCCTACCGGAGTGCTTTCAACTTCATTTATCTCCGTTGTATTCTTTTCTCGATATGGATTAACCTTTTCAAGGTTCTTTGGTTTCACTCGTTTGTCAAAGGAGCAACTTAGTTTTACCTCTTCTCTTTCTCTTCCATTGTCCCTCTGGTGCCATTCTAGATCTTCGGACAAGATCCTCTCGTAGTGGTGGAGTGTTGTGACGCCCCGAGACCGATGTGCCAGGTGTCCTCCAGTTTTTCGCTGTTGTTGTGTTGTCATTGCTTGCTGCCATGCATTGCATATCATGTCATCATGTGCATTGCATCATCATGTTTTCAAAACTTGCATCCGTCCGGGTTCCCCCATTTCCGTCTGTTGTCCGTTCTGAGCCCAACCACACTTGCACGCGCCCGCGGCATGTCCGAAATAATATTTTATAAGTGGCCAGAAAATGTTCTCCGAATGGGTTGAAAGTTGGCATGTGGTCTTATTTTAGTGTAGATAGACCGCTTGTCAAGTTTCATCGCATTCGGAGTTCGTTTGATAGCCCAACTGTTAAACTATAGCGGCATTATAGCCGGACACACGTCGGACGTTTTTGGTCTCCGGAAACAGTCGCCGGGCCTCCCTCTCTTCTCTTCTCTTAGCTCGAGACCTTCTACACAGCTCACTACCTACCGCCAGGTCCAACCTAACCTCTCTCGTCAGCCTGCAGCCCCCCTCGCGCGTGTCCGAAAGTTGTCCCGAACCTGACCCAGACTGTAGCTACTGTTGTGTCCGGATCATCCCCTAACATCTACGAAACGTCTCTGTTTCTTTTATGGACTCCACAACCTTTTATCTCGACCGTCCGATCTAAATCGGAGGGTCCAAATAGCCCTTTATCTCATTGCTATATATAATGGGCAACCCTAAAATCTAGGGAGATGTCCCATCCATCAAATCCTCCGCCGCCGCCACTGTCTTTCGCCCACCTCGGGTTCCCCTTCGCACCAACCAGACACCACCTCTCGATCCCCACCTTCTCCTCAATTTCAGCGCCACCCTACCAAATCATGGCCAATCATCGTCCCCGACCACCGAGCACCTCCCACCTCGAGCTCCTCCAAGATCACAACACCGCCGAAAGCCAGCACTCCACTCGGTCCACCAGCGCAGCAGCGCACCTCACCCCTGCGCCATGGAGCTCCAAGTTCGTCGGCTCGCCTCTGCTTCGATCAGGCAGGGAACGGGTCCCTGGCGACCTCCCGTGGCTGGATCCAGCGCCTCCACCCTCGCCAGCAAACGCGCCAACCAGCCCCGCGCCCGTGCTCCCGCAGCCCTCCTCGTCCAGGAGCTCCACAAGGGGAGGAGCAATAGCGCCTGGGCGCTCCTCCTCACGATCCGCCGCCCCGGCGAACCACACCGCCGGTGACCACCTTCAGCAGGCCCCTCTGCCGCGCCCCTCCTCCTTTCTTCTTTCATCCCCTTCTCTGGCCCCTCAAACTTCCTCTGTTCGACTATCACAGGACCCGCCATGGATGTAGGCGTCAAGCCACCACCGCTTCCATCGACGCCGGCCATGGGCGTGCCACGCGCTGGAGTGGAGCTCCGAAGGAGTCCCTCGCTGCCAATCGCCTCGGATCCGGCTAGAACAAGCTCGACCCCTTCCCCTGCTTCGCCCCCTCGATCCCACTGCTGCCTGCTCTGTTTGATTGAGCAGCGCCATCGCCGGAGTCCCTCTTCGCCGGGAACCGCCTCCCCGATCCTCGGGCTGCACGGATCCGCAGCGTCCACAGTCGGCCTCCTCTCCAGCTTCGCGCCAAGTCCCACGTTGCCGGAGACGTTCCCGCTGCCGTTCGCCTGAACCTGTTGCTGTCGTTGCTCTGCCTGCAGTAACGAGCAGGAGCTCGTTCGCCTGCCTCGCCTCGCTTTGACCACGCTTAGCCCAGCGCGCCTCTAGATCAGGCCAAGGCCCAGCTCCTCTGCTTCGCTCGCAGCCCAGATGCCCAGTGCCTCCTCAAGCCCAATGTGAGCAGCCCAGTCCGCCCAGATTCAGCCCGTTGACGTTTTTTTCAGGATCTGTGAATTTATCTATTTTTTCCAGAGAAAACAGATTTACAAAAAAACCCTTACACAAACATGCATATAATAACTCACAATTCGTGCATCGGATTAAAATGAATTATATATGAAATATGCTTAGTTTTTCATCTAGTTTCATAATATGTCATTTTCATCCATGTTTAAAATGCTTAAAATGTTGTTTGTTTAAATTTGCTCATATGCCATGCTAAAATGATTTAATTCATATCTAAATAACCGTAACTCGGAATTTAATAAACTTTATATGTAAATGGGGTAGAATTGTGCCTAATTTAACATGGTGACATTGCTTTGCATGTTTAACAACTATAAAATATGGTTTAGGGCAGAACAGTACCAAACCTTAAAACATGCACATGAGGAGTTTCCGGACTTGTTGTTTGTTGTTCCGGCCTCATTTTAATCTTGCCTAGATAGGTAGTTTTCATTTGCTTCACCCTCTTGCCATGTTTAACAACATTTAATATTGTTGGGTACATAAACGAGATCGAACTAAATAACTTGAATGTGGTGTTTTGTCGATATGCAACGGAGTTGCATATTGACCTCCACTTAATTTGTAGAATTGCTTGTGCTCGTTGCCATGCCATGCTTCATTAAACCGGACATGCATCATACTTGTTGTGCATCATGCCATGTTCATGTGAGGTTTGTTTACTATGTTGTTTGCTCCTTTCCGGTGTTGTTTCTTCGGGTTGGTTCCGATAACGTTGCATTGTGAGGAACGGTTCGACTACGACCGTTTGACTTCTTCATGGACTCGTTCTTCTTCCTTGCGGGATCTCAGGCAAGATGACCATACCCTCGAAATCACTTCCATCTTTGCTTGCTTAGTTGCTCGCTCTTTTGCTATGCCTTTGCTGCGATACCTACCACTTGCTTATCATGCCTCCCATATTGTTGAACCAAGCCTCTAACCCACCTTGTCCTAGCAAACCGTTGTTTGGCTATGTTACCGCTTTGCTCAGCCCCTCTTATAGCATTGTTAGTTGCAGGTGAAGATTGAAGTTTGTTCCTTGTTGGAACATGGAGATATTGTTCCTTGTTGGAACATGTTTACTTCATGGGATATCACAATATCTCTTATTTAATTAATGCATCTATATACTTGGTAAAGGGTGGAAGGCTCGGCCTTTTGCCTAGTGTTTTGTTCCACTCTTGCCGCCCTAGTTTCCGTCATATCGGTGTTATGTTCCCAGATTTTGCGTTCCTTACGCGGTTGGGTGATAATGGGAACCCCTTGACAGTTCGCCTTGAATAAAACTCCTCCAGCAATGCCCAACCTTGGTTTTACCATTCGCCACCTAGCCTCTTTTTCCCTTGGGTTCCGTGGACTCAAGGGTCATCTTTATTTAAACCCCCCTCGGGCCAGTGCTCCTCTGAGTGTTGGTCCAAACTAGAGTCCAATGCAGCGCCCCCTCGGGGAAACTCGAGGTTTGGTTTTAGTTGTATGGAGAGCTCATCTGAGTGTGCCCTGAGAATGAGATATGTGCAGCTCCTATCGGGATTTGTCGGCACATTCGGGCGGTGTTGCTGGATTTGTTTTACCTTGTCGAAGTTGTTTTGTAGAACCGGGATACCGAGTCTGATCGGAATGTCTCGGGAGAAGGTTTATCCTTCGTTGACCGTGAGAGCTTGTGATGGGCTAAGTTGGGACACCCCTGCAGGGATTGAACTTCTGAAAGCCGTGCCCGTGGTTATGGGCAGATGGGAATTTGTTAATGTCCGGTTGTAGAAAACCTGAAGTTGACCTTAATTAAAATGCATCAACCACGTGTGTAACCGTGATGGTCTCTTTTCGGCGGAGTCCGGGAAGTGAACACGGTGTTGGAGTTATGTTTGACATAGGTTGTTCTAGGATCACTTCTTGATCATAGTTTCTCGATCATGGTTTGCCTTCTCTTCTCGTTCTCATTTGCGTATGTTAGCCACCATATATGCTAGTCGCTTGCTGCAGCTCCACCTCATACCTTTTACCTTACCCATAAGCTTAAATAGTCTTGATCGCGAGGGTGCGAGATTGCTGAGTCCTCGTGACTCACAGATACTTCCAAAACCATCTTGCAGGTGCCGATGATGCCATTCCAAGTGACGCAACCAAGCTCAGGAGGAGCTGGTGAAGATCTTGTCCTTTATGTTGTTTCGTTCTAGTTGATCAGTAGTGGAGCCCAGTTGGGGTCGATCGGGGACCTTGTCGCATTTGGGGTTCTTATTTTATTTTCGCTCCGTAGTCGAGCCTTGATTGTAATTGGTTGATGTAATGCTTTATTCAAGTAATTGTGTGAAGTGGCGATTGTAATCCAACTATGTATCTCTTTCCCTTATGTATTACATGGGTCATGTGAAGATTACCTCACTTGCGACATTTCTTTCAATGCGGTTATGCCTCTAAGTCGTGCTTCGACACGTAGGAGATATAGTTGCATCGAGGGCGTTACACAAGAGCTCAAGCTTGGGGATGCCCGAGGCACCCCAAGTAAATATTCAAGGAGACTCAAGCATCTAAGCTTGGGGATGCTGGGAAGGCATCCCCTCTTTCCTCAACAAGTATCGGTATGTTTTCGGATTCGTTTCGTTCATGCGATATGTGCAATCTTGGAGCGTCTTTTGCATTTAGTTTTCATTTCTCTTTTATGCACCATGCTGGTATGAGATAGTCCTTGGTTGATTTATAGAATGCTCTTTGCACTTCACTTATATCTTTTGAGTATGGCTTTATAGAATGCTTCATGTGCTTCACTTATATCATTTGAAGTTTGGATTGCCTGTTTCTCTTCACTTAGACAATCGCCATTTGTAGAATGCTCTTTTGCTTCACTTATATTTGTTAGAGCGTGGGCATATCTTTTGTAGAAAGAATTAAAACTCTCTTTCTTCACTTATATCTATTTAGAGAGATGACAGGAACTGGTCATTCACATGGTTAGTCATAAAATCCTACATAAACTTGTAGATCATTGAATATGATATGTTTGATTCCTTGCAATAGTTTTGTGATATAAAGATGGTGTTATTAGAGTCGTGCTAGTTGAGTAATTGTGAAATTGAGAAATACTTGTGTTAAGTTTTGCAAGTCCCGTAGCATGCACGTATGGTGAACCGTTATGTAACGAATTCGGAGCATGAGGTGTTTATTGATTGTCTTCCTTATGAGTGGCGGTCGGGGACGTGCGATGGCCTTTTCCTACCAATCTATCCCCCTAGGAGCATGCGCATAGTACTTTGTTTCGATGACTAATATATTTTTCCAATAAGTATGTGAGTTCTTTATGACTAATGTTGAGTCCATGGATTAGACGCACTCTCACCCTTCCATCATTGCTAGCCTCTTCGGTACCGTGCATTGCCCTTGGTGCAAACTTCGCCGGTGCATCCAAACCCCGTGATACGATACGCTCTATCACACATAAACCTCATTATATCTTCCTCAAAACAGCCACCATACCTACCTATCATGGCATTTCCATAGCCATTCCGAGATATATTGCCATGCAACTTCCATCATCATCATATACATGACTTGAGCATTTATTGTCATATTTCTTTGCATGATCGTAAGATAGCTTGCATGATGTTTTCATGGCTCATCCGTTTTTTGATGTCATTGCTACGCTAGATCATTGCACATCCCAGTACACCGCCGGAGGCATTCATATAGAGTCATATCTTTGTTCTAGTATCGAGTTGTAAGTAAATAAAAGTGTGATGATCATCATTATTAGAGCATTGCCCCAGTGAGGAAAGGATGATGGAGACTATGATTCCCCCACAAGTCGAGATGAGACTCCGGACTTTACAAAAAAATAAAAGAGGCCAAACAAGCCCAAATTAAAAAAGAGGCCAAAGAAGCCCACTAAAAAATAAAAAAAGAAAAAAAGAAAATAAAAAAATGAGAGAAAAAGAGAGAAGGGGCAATGTTACTATCCTTTTACCACACTTGTGCTTTAGAGTAGCACCATGTTCTTCATAGAGACAGTATCCTATGCTTTCACTTTCATATACTAGTGTGAATTTTCATTATAGAACTTGGCTCGTGTATTCCGATGACGGGCTTCCTCAAATGCCCGAGGTCTTCATGAGCAAGCAAGTTGGATGCACACCCACTTAGTTTCCAGTTTGAGCTTTCATACACTTATAGCTCTTAGTGCATCTGTTGCATGGCAATCCCTACTCCTCACATTGATATCTATTAATGGGCATCTCCATAGCCCGTTGATATGCCTAGTTGATGTGAGACTTTCTCCTTTTTTGTCTTCTCCACATAACCTCCACCATCATATTCTATACCACCTATAGTGCTATGTCCATGGCTCACGCTCATGTATTGCGTGAAAGTTGAAAAGGTTTGAGAACATCAAAAGTATGAAACAATTGCTTGGCTTGTCATCGGGGTTGTGCATGATGTGAATGCTTTGTGTGGTGAAGATGGAGCATAGCCAGACTATATGATTTTGTAGGGATGAGCTTTCTTTGGCTATGTTATTTCAATAAGACATAATTGCTTCGCTGGTATGCTTGAAGTATTATTATTTTTATGTCAAAGGATAGACTATTGCTTTGAATCACTCGTGTCTTAATATTCATGCCATGATTAGACATATGATCAAGATTATGCTAGGTAGCATTCCACATCAAAAATTATGTTTTTTATCATTTACCTACTCGAGGACGAGCAGGAATTAAGCTTGGGGATGCTGATACGTCTTCGTCGTATCTATAATTTTTGATTGTTCCATGCCAATATTATTCAACTTTCATATACTTTTTGGCAACTTTTTATATTATTTTTGGGACTAACATATTGATCCAGTGCCCAGTGCCTATTCTTGTCTGTTGCATGTTTTTGGTTTCGCAGAATATCCATATCAAAAGGAGTCCAAACGGGATAAAAATGAACGGAGCTTATTTTTGGAAAATATGGAAAATTCGGAAGGAAAATCAACGCGAACTAGTGCCCGAGGTGGTCACGAGCAGGGGGGCGCGCCCCCTACCCTTGTGAGCCCACCGTAAGGTGGTTGACGCTCTTCTTTTGCCGCAAGAAAGCTAATATTCGGAAAAAAAATCACGTAGAAAGTTTCAGGCCAATCGGAGTTACGGATCTCCATATATACACGAAATGGTGAAACAGAGCCAGGAAAGAACGCAGAAACAGAGAGAGACAGAGAGACAGATCCAATATCGGAGGGGCTCTCACCCCTCCCATGCCATGGGAGCCAAGGACCAGAGGGGAAACCCTTCTCCCATCTAGGGAGGAGGTCAATGAAGAAGAAGAAGGGGGCCCTCTCCCCCTTGCTTCCGGTGGCGCCGGAGTGCCATCGGGGGCCATCATCATCACCGTCATCTTCACCAACAACTTCACCACCATCATCACCAACTCTTCCCCCCCTCTATGCAGCGGTGTAACCTCTCTCTTACCCGCTGTAATCTCTACTTAAACATGGTGCTCAACGCTATATATTATTTCCCAATGATGTATGGCTATCTTATGATGTTTGAGTATATCTGTTTTGTCCTAATGGCTATTTGATGATCGTGATTGGTTTGAGTTGTATGTTTTATTATTGGTGCTGTCCTATGGTGCTCTCCGTGTCACGCAAGCGTGAGGGATTCCCGTTGTAGGGTTTGCAACATGCTTATGATTTGCTTATGGTGGGTGGCGTGAGTGACAGAAGCACAGACCCGAGTAAGTAGGTTGTTTGCCGATGGGATAAAGGGGACTTGATGCTTTAATGCTATGGTTGGGTTTTACCTTAATGAATCTTTAGTAGTTGCGGATGCTTGGTAGAGTTCCAATCATAAATGCATAGGATCCAAGTAGAGAAAGTATGTTAGCTTATGCCTCTCCCTCAAATAAAATTGCAATAATGATTTCCGGTCTAGTTATCGATTGCCTAGGGACAAATAACTTTCTTGTTGACAAAAGCTCTCTATTAAAACTAATTTAGTTGTGTCCTTATCTAAACAGCCCCTAGCTTTTATTTTCGTGTTGTTTACTTTCTTGCAAGCTTACCGAAAAACACCTACAAAGTACTTCTAGTTTCATACTTGTTCTAGGTAAAGCGAACATGAAGCGTGCGTAGAGTTGTATCGGTGGTCGATAGAACTTGAGGGAATATTTGTTCTACCTTTAGCTCCTCGTTGGGTTCAACACTCTTACTTATCGAAATAGGCTACAATTGATCCCCTATACTTGTGGGTTATCAGGGGTCTATCATATGTTTGTTCCGGCTTATTCTGCAAGCCAATCCTTTGTTTTGTTTTTGAGTTGCGGTATTCGGGTTGCTTCGGAGTCAAGTGTTGATTCCATACCTTCTCTAAGTGGTGTTATCATATTGCTATGTGGATGGTAATCCTTCTTGATCATCATGGTTGTTTGTTCAATTCTTTCCAACCGGTGTGTTTCTCTTCAAGTGGATCCGATCATTTCAACATTCACGAGATTAAATTTCAGTTCTTCTCAGCGGTGTTTGTTCCATCTTTCCCCAAGTTGTCTTTTTTTCCTTCCCTCCCACCCTTTCACTTCAAGGACTTGTATTTCTTAATCAAGTATCCATCTTATGGATGTGAAGTCTCTTCATTCTTTTCTTCCAATGTTCTTATCCGGTGATTCTCAGGAAGATACTAAGGAAGTTTCAAGTTAATCATTCTTCGTTCCTTTTTCTTCTCCGGTGGATTCAATTCAAGCTTTCAGTGTTGATGATATTACTTTCCTCATTTCAAGTGTTTTCTCATGACAGTGCACCTCTTAATCGTTCACTTATCGTTATTCATTTGTTCTGGAGTACTGAAGATATATCAGGAGATTCGTGTTTTCATTCCTAGTCCGTTCAAGATATCTTGAGGTTGTTATCTCTTTTGAGCCATTTAATTCAACTGGCGCAATCTCTCTTTTAAATAGTTCAACAGTGTTTCCTTTTGAATGGGCCCTAACCCACAGGTCTTTTCCCAAGATCTTACCTGACTCTTCTAATTTTTTCGGAGTTAATCTCAAATTCTTTGAAAGTTTGACGTAAGAATGAATTGTCATCAGTCAAATGTCTTTCTCCAAGATCTATCAGATTTTTTTCATTGTTGGTTCAACCTTTCTAATTTTCATCCCGGAGTATCTCAACAATTCATGGTGGTGTTTCTCATGGTCATTCTCAACATTTGAAGATCAAAGAAGAGTTTTTTCCTCCAAATCTTATCCGTTCTTCCAAAGATTCATGGTTCTAGCTTGATGCCATCTTCTCATAATTGTATTTGATTGTGAGAATTCTTTTCACCCATCCGGAGCAATTCAAGAGTCTTTTCAGTTTGATTCTCCGAAGGCCATCATTTCAGGTTTATTCATTCTCAGCTTTCAGCTCTAATTCTCAAAATCTAACCGGTGCATCATTCAAGTATTCTCTAATGAGCTCGTGATCTACTCGTTCTCATGTATCTAAATTCTCTCAAGTATCTTCGTTCCTTTTATAATTCTTCCTGATGTTTCTTTATTTTATTTTCTTCGTTCATTTTCAATTCTTACGGTGGTTCGTTCAAGATTTCTCTTCCTTCATTATAATATCAATTTATTCATTGGTTAAATCCTACCAGTGGTCCATTGAGTTTATGCTATATCTCTCTTAATCCTTTCAACGAGAATAAGTAGTATGCCAAATCCGTTGCTTGTCATCAATTTAAATTGGTGAAGGATATGCATAACATAATTCTTATTCTTGCTTCATCCAAGTGATTCATTCATTCTTCTGGAATTTGTTCACGATGATTAAATTCTCGGTTCAAATGCTTCATACTTTTCCCGGAGTTCCAAGCTCTCTCAATTATATCATCACGAAGCTCCATCTAAATCATTGCAAGGCTTCATCTTGTGTTTTCAACTTCTCTTTCTTCCTATCATCCTTCTTTTACCGGAGATCTTCATGGAAGGTTCACATGGTGGTTCGTCAAGGATTCCTTTCTTTCTTCAATTGTTCTTCAAGAATTCTCTCAGAGTTAAGATCCGTCAAGCTATACTCTAAAATAAACATGGTGCTCTACACATGTCTTGTTTTGAGGAGTTCAAGCATTCTTCATCTTGCATTCCGAAGTGCAACTCTCTCTCTCTCTCTTATCTTGTGAGGTGGTGTTATGTCACTCTTGACAATTCCCTTCATGTATCATGATTCACAAATTGTCAGGAATGAGATATTAAAAATCCATCAATCTCTTCATTGGAGTTATCTTGGGTTATATTTCACCTAAAGCTTTCCCTAAGGATTGTTGCTATTTATGGTGCTTATAAATGACCCAAGTTCTTCATTTATCCTCCCGGTGAAATAAGTTTCTTGTCTCCTTGTTCATATCAATCCAATCTATTGTTTCCGTTAATGGTAGAATTTCACCTCAGTTTTGAGATGTTTTTCATAAGCCCACTACAAGATTATTCTTTTTGTTGTTGATTTTCCAACAACTTCGTTCAACCCTTATTCGTAAGCATGTTTTTCACATTCATTTGTGGTAGAAGATGTTGGTTATTCTTCTATCTGTTCTTTCATTCCATTCATTTATCCCGGACGCATTGTGATGTTGCTCTCTTCACTCATCATATCGGTTTGTGAGAACTATGTTCTTTTCGTGCTTGTCCATTCAACCTGAGCGTCGTGTCCTTCATTCAAGTTCTCTCATCTTGTCAAGTTTTGCCTCCCTTCTCAACCGGAGTGCTGTCCGAAATCTTTATTACCCATTGTGCCATTCTTTCAATAGTTCCGGAGGCCGTGTGTTGTTGATTTCACCAAGTATCCTCTCAACTTGTCAAGTTCATGTTCCTTTCCTTCCATTTACAATCAGAGTGCTGTCCAAATTATATCATTCTTATTCCTTCTCTATCTTGTTTTAACCGGAGTGTTGTGTCTATCATTCCTCTTCTAACCAGAGTCTCATCCAAGTGCTTTCATTCGTCCAAGTTCATATTCTATGCCTTCCATTCCAAACCGGAGTGTTGTCGTAATTGATCTTTATTGTTCCTTGTACATCTCGTTTCAACCGGAGTGCTTGCATGTACTTCTTCTCTATTGTAACCATTTTCTTATGTCTTTCAACCTACAAGGTTCTAGTAATGTTCCTTGTTCCTCTTTTCTAACGGAGTGTTTTCAAGTTTGTTCATCTTCGTCGTATCCTTTCTTTCAAATTGTTTAAAATCTCAATGTTCTTTGGTTCCACTCTTTTGTACAAGAAGCAACTTAGTTTACATCTCCTCTTCCTTTTTTGCTTCTCTCAGGTGCCATCCTAGATCTCGGGGCGAGATCCTCTTGTGGTGGTGGAGTGTTGTAACGCCCCAAGACCGGAGATTCAGATGTCTTCCATGTTTTCTGAGATTCGTCATGTGATTTGTTTGGTTCGTTGCATTCATGTGCATTGCATCATGTCATCTTGCACCTCTTTTTAAAACTCAAGTAAATAAAATGCATAGATCTTTGATCTATCTAAATTGAGGGAACTCACATGGTGATTTCTCCATATAACATATCCTCCCAATATATTAGGGAGCTATAATAAATATTCTAACACACTTGCAAAACAATTTCTATGTATTTTTCTACTTCAAGTTTGGTCCTCAAACTTTGCCCATATTTTCTTTCATTGCTTTCCCGATCTCCACAAAAAGTCCGAACATTTTTGGACCTTCCTTTAACCAAGTCCTAGTTCAAACCCAATGAAATAAATTAAAATGAGTTTGAATTTACATCTTTCGATCATGCAACTTCTAATTTTTCTTGGGTCGAACTCATTTTTGCGACTCCAAGAAAAATACCCTCCTGCACAAGCTCCACCCCTAACCTCTCTTTCTTTTCTTTCTTATCTCGGTTTTGTGTTTATTTTTATTTAGAGTGAGAGCCCAACAGCCACGCCTCTGGCCACTCGCTTCTCTACTGGGCCGACCTCTAAGGCCCAGCCGTGCACCCACTCTAACCCTAGCCTCACCTGGCTCGATCCACATCTCCTTCCGCAGCGTGTCGTCATCTCTCTCTCGATCCCCTCGTTCTCTTCCTCTCGCTCGCTCGCCTCACCATCATCGTCCCCATCGGGAGAGGCTCCCGATCCACCGCCAGCCTCGTCCCTCTCTCCTTTGTCCTCCTACGTCACCACATGCAGAGGAGCAGGGCCCTCGCGCCACGCACCTCGCCCGCCCCTGCTCCCGGTCATCCTCGACGTCGGCCTCTCCTTCCTCCCGCGCCACCACTGAAGTGTCCATCTCCACCCGCGCCCTCCACCCGCAAGACCAGGGCCAGGACACCCCGGCCAGCCTCCTACCGACGCCCTTCGCTAGCCAGGAAGCAACATGGCCGCCCATCCTTGGAGATGAGCTGCGCCGCCCTGGTCACCTGCAACCTCGGATCGCCTCTGCTTTGACCTTGCCGACCGCTTGTGCTCCTCTTCCACCACCGCCCTGTGTTGTTCATTGCCATCTCCGCTAGATCCGGTGAGGCCCTACGTCCCCGGACTCTCCCCCGCCTCCAGGTCACCGGGATGCCCCACCGGAGACCACCAACACCATCGTAGTCCCGCGCCCCTGTAGCGACCCGACCCGAATGGATCAAGTGCTCTGTGCTCAGGTGTCATCCCTGGATCAGTAATGCTGACACCACACAGTACATCGAAGGATTTATAGCAGAGTGGCAATCACACACTTATTACATCGTTGTCTCAAAGAGAACTTGTTACAATAAATATGGCTTAAGGCCATCTAATAATGATAACAGCGGAAGACTCGGAAGATAAATGGGTCCATCAACTCCAACGGCATCACTGAGTGTAGAACCACGACCTAAAAGCACCTTACTCGTTGTCTGAAAAGTCTGCAACATGAAAGTTGCAGCCCGAAAACGGGTCAGCGCATGGAATATGCTGGCAATGTAACACATAGAGAGTAATGGAATGAAGCAGCTATACTATATGCATATATGGCTGGTGGAAACCTCTATGGTTACAGTTTTGCGTAAAGCCAGTTTTTCCCTACTGCAAAGGAATAAATTTATTTAACTATCATGGTGGTTGTTAAACATCGAGAATGGTTGACAGCATTCCGATCCCAATTAAGTGAACAATTAAAACCCAACAATATTAATTAGAGTAACATGATGAGATTCACATGATATTCAAGTACTAGATACTCAAACTGTCCATAACCGGGGACACGGCTAATCATGATTAGTTTGTACACTCTGCAGAGGTTTGCGCACTTTTCCCCACATGACTCGATCGCCTCCGTTTGTTTTCTCGCACTACATGGTGTTTGAGAAACGGATGACCGAGACATAGTCTTTCGGAAGCGCTAGCACCTTACATGTGGGGTAGACCGTACCACCTACAACCCCTACATCTGCTAGTCCACCCCGTAAGAGTTCGCACAACTTAGTCAACTATGCCAGAGCCCATAGTAGCATGTGGCTGCACACGGAAGTTTCTAGCATGAAAGATCTTATGATCCCTTTGAGCCTGGGTGGCGGTCCAAAATAAAACAGGCAAGTCCTGATAGACATCAGGTGCCTCAATCCACCCAGATGTGTGTTTAAGTTGCCACCTTAGATAAACCATTAAAATTATCAACTCACATCTGTCATGGATATCACTCACCCAATCCACGTCTACAAGCATAGCATGGCATAAATAGCAAACGTAGAAGTAACTCCCAAAGGTTTCATAGTAATACAGGTAATAGGTACTACCTCATCTACTTCCCATCCCACAGTTTAATTAGATCCTAATCATGCAATGTGAGAGGATTGATCTAATGCAATAAAACATGGGTTGTAGAAAAGGTATGATCAAAGTGTTACTTGCCTTGCTGATGATCCGCGAGACCTAGGGTTTCGAAGTAACAAGCGGCGCAATCCGGGTGATCTATCGCAGACAAACAACAAGCACACAATAAGTACTCATCTAATGCACAGGTGAAACTCGAACAAGAGAATGAACCAGAAAGTTCAACTTAAGAACTCCGGTTGCAAAGAAAGAACGAACCGAACAAAGAAACAGAAAACAAACGGCGGAAGAAAACAACTCGGTTCTAGCAAGTTGAAACTAGGTCAAATTTTACCGGGGCAAAAACTTGTTTAAGTTGATTAGACAAAACGGCGGTTTCGAAACGAAACTCTAGGCGTTTGAATCACCTGATTCCGATAAACGAGCGAGAAGAAAGACTAGAACGAAGATCGGATCTGAGATCGCGATCGCGAAATAAATCTGACGAAAAGAAAGAGATGAACGGTTAAATGAACGGGCATTGTTAACCGGGGAATAATCGGTGATCACGTTGGTTGAGACGAACAGTCCGAAAGAAGAACGAAAACCAATCTAGGGTTTTCAGAAAAGAAACCGAAACGAAAAACCGATCTAGAAACCGGAACGGTTTAGAAAAGAACCGGAAAGAAAACGAATCGGAACGATTTATAAGAAAAACCGAATCGAGGGAATAGGAGAGACGCGGAGCAGCTACCTCGGCGAGGTTCCGGCGAACGGCGGCGTAAGGCGGCGGCGGTGGCGGCTACGTAGGGCGGCGGCGGCTTGGGGCTGCACGCTGCTGCTTGCTGCGGCTTAGGAGGAGAGGGGGCTTGGGGTTTTGGTGTGAGGAGAGGGGTTTGATTTGATGTTTTGGAGGGGGGGGTGTTGGTATTTATATAGGTGAGGGGAGGGGGTGTTGGGGTAGGGGACAAGAAATAGAGTAGGAAAAGGAAAACGAAACAAAGGAAAGAGGGGGGCTACGGTGGCCAGAGTCCCGCTGGGACTTGGCTTCGAGAACAACTACATCGTTCCGTTGCGAGAACAACTACATCTCGTCGAACTCGTTCCGCCCCGAAAACGCACGCTTCAAAGGTATAACCCCAGGACGACCAGCCGTGGGTGAATGCATGAGTGATGTATGAGATGAACATCGTGTTTTTCCGTATGCGTTTGACGTTGCACGTTCCTCCTCCTTTGCCACATCGTCGACCTATGGGAACCCGGTATCCGGGATCACCCCACCATCCTTGTATGACTCGCGCCGCACACTTGCTTCTTTTGCACCGATATCTACGTGAGCTATCGGAACCGATATGTTACCGTGGCATCATTTTCAGATTCATCGCCGTGACACCCTTTCTTTCTACCACGGTGACAAATGCTTCATAACATGCTCATGTGACTTTTTGATAAAATTGCACCCAACCATGAATATGTCATTCGCATCATGATAATAACATTTAAAATGTTTAAAATTGTTGGTTCCATTAAAATGCTAAATGCACATGAGGATTTACCGGAATTGTTGTTTGTTATTTCTGGCCTCATTTAAACTTGCTTAAATAGTTAGTTTACTTATGCCTCACCTCTTGCCATGTTTAACAACATTTAATATTGTTGGCTACAAAACCGAGAGAGAACTAAATAATCGAATGTGGTGTTTCGTCAATATGCAACTTGTTGCATATTGAGCTCCAATTAATTTGTAGTGTTGTTTGTTTTACTTTGCCATGCCATGACTCTTTAACCGGACATGCACCATACTAGATTGTGCATCATGCCATGTTTATGCTTGCTGGTTTACTATGTTGCTTGCTTTTTTCCAGGTTGCTTCTCTCGTTAGCTTCAGTTTCGTTCCGGAGTTGTGAGGATTCGGTTGTCTACGTCTGTTTGTCTTCTTCATGGACTCGTTCTTCTTCCTTGCGGGATCTCAGGCAAGATGACCATACCCTCGATCCCACTTCTATCTTTCCTTGCTAGTTGTTTGCTCTATCGCTATGTCGCGCTACCTACCACTTGTTATACCATGCCCCCCATATTGCCATGTCAAGCCTCTAACCCACCTTCCTAGCAAACCATTGTTTGGCTATGTTACCGCTTTTGCTCAACCCCTTTTATAGCGTTGCTAGTTGCTGGTGAGGTTGAAGTTTGTTCCATGTTGGAACATGGATATGTTGGGATATCATAATATCTCTTATTTTAATTAATGCATCTATGTACTTGGTAAAGGGTGGAAGGCTCGGCCTTTTGCCTGGTGTTATGTTCCACTCTTGCCGCCTTAGTTTCTGTCATACCGGTATTATGTTCCTTAATATTGCGTTCCTTACGCGGTTGGGGTTATGGGACCCCCTTGACAGTTCGCTTTGAATAAAACTCCTCCAGCAAGGCCCAACCTTGGTTTTAACATTTGCCACCTAAGCCTTTTTCCCTTGGGTTCTGGAGACTCAAGGGTCATCTTTAATTTAACCCCCAGGCCAGTGCTCCTCTGAGTATTGGTCCAAAACAGAGCCACTTGCAGTGCCTCCCCTAGGAAACTTGGGGTATCTTTGGTTGCTGTACGTAGTGTTCATCCGGTGTGCCCTGAGAACAAGATATGTGCGACTCCTATCGGGATTTGTCGGCACATCGGGCGGCTTTGCTGGTCTTGTTTTACCATTGTCAAAATGTCTTGTAACCAGGATTCCGAGACTGGTCGGGTCTTTTCGGGAGAAGGAATATCCTTGGTTGATCGTGAGAGCTTGTAATGGGCTAAGTTGGGACACCCCTGCAGGGTATAAACTTTCGAGAGCCATGCCCGTGGTTATGTGGCAGATGGGAATTTGTTAATATCCGGTTGTAGAGAACTCGACACTTGACTTAATTAAAATGCATCAACCGCGTGTTTAGCCGGGACGGTCTCTTCTCGACGGAGTCCGGGAAGTGACCATGGTCTTGGGTTATGTTTGAACATAAGTAGTTTCAGGATCACTTCTTGATCACTTATAGCTTTTCGACCGTTGCGTGGCTTCTCATCTTACTCTTATTTGCGTATGTTAGCCACCATTGAAAGTTCTAGTTATCGACTAGAGGGGGGTGAATAGGCGATTTTTATGAAAGTCTTCAAAACATGGAAGTTTCGTAGACAAATAATAGAAATGAACCTATTAACATGCAGCAGAAGGTAGACTACACTAGGCAAGCCATAGTCATGTATTCAATGAAGTGAAAGCACGAAGACTATTAGCAGCTAGGCAGTAAGGATCAGGATGGAAGATAGTATGAAGCCAAACAGGACAAGTAGTCACCCAGTGAAGTCAAACAGATAATGCAAGCAGCCAATGACTTCACGAAGACAAGCTGTATGTAAAAGAGAAAGAAGAGATAGAACTAGTTGCTTGGTGAAGACAAAGGATTTGTTGGACCAGTTCCAGTTGCCGTGACAACTGTACATCTGGTTAGGGAGGCTGAGATTCAACTCAGAAGACCGTGTCTTCACCTTATTCCCCTTGAGCTAAGGACACCCAGTCCTTGCCTAATCACTCAGGTAAGTCTTCAAGGTAGACTTCCAAACATTCATAGACTTCGTTCATTGGCGATCCACAATGACTCTTGGATGCTCAGAACGTGACGCCTAACTGGCTGGAGGATTCACAGTCCTAAGTGTAACAAGTCTTCAGATCACACAGACAGAAAGACTTCAGTGATGCCTAACACTCTTTGGCTCTGGGTGTTTAGGGCTTTGTCCTCGCAAGGATTTCTCTCTTAAAGGCTTCAGAGGTGGGTTTCCCTCAAACGACAAAAGTCATGCACTAACTCTGAGCAGACACCAATTTATGGTGTAGGGGTGGGCTATTTATAGCCACTAGGCAACCCGACCTGATTTGTCGGAAATGACCCTTGGTCACTAAGGAACTGACACGTGTTCCAACGGTCAGATTTCAAACACACGCGGCAGCTTGACTTGGGCTACAAGTAAAGCTGACTCATCCAGCTCTGGATAAGATTTGCTCTCATTGTTGTCACTCAAAGACTGAGGATTTGGTTGAGCATCACTCTGACTTTGTTCACTTGGACCCCACTTAACAGTGCGGTAGTTCCTATGACTCAACAAAGAAGAAAATAAAACTACGAAACAACTATCTCTTCGCGCTCCAAAGACTTCATGCGATGTCTTCTCATGTCATAGTCTTCAATGTGAATATCTTCACATACCACCATTATCTTCAATGTTTCACACATTTTTAGGGGTCATCTGCGGTAGGTAAACTGAATCAATGAGGGAATACTACCTGTGTTATCCTGCAATTCTCACAAACACATTAGTCCATCAACCAGGTTTGCCGTCAATACTCCAAAACCAACTAGGGGTGGCACTAGATGCACTTACAATCTCCCCCTTTTTAGTGATTGATGACAAACTGGTTGAAGTTTTAAACGGGGATAAAAGTATGTGAAATTGTAAAGGATTGAGGTATTGTCTTCGTAAGTAGCAAAAGGCTCCCCTGAAGATGTGCATATAAGTAATTTGCTTTCGAATGCAAATGCACATGGAAGGTTGTACTTGTGGAGATCCTCTTCAACCTATGAAGACAATTCATCATGCATGAAGAGATATAACAAAGATAATGACATGCATAATGAAAAATGGATGTCTGCAAAAGGACTTCGTTCGGAATTTATCATCGCACATGCGGAATTTATCATCACATCACAAAGTTGACAGAAAAGGTAGAAGACGACCATCAAGTTTAAGTGTTACAACTCAAAGAACCAAATGTATCAAAAGCAAGAGTTGTAAGCACTTGGCAAATGTAGCAAAAGTATAGCAACCACCCATATGGACCCGCTTGAAGACTATCAACTCAGATGCTTCTCCCCCTTTTGTCAGTAATGACCAAAAAGGTTTGAAGACATAGAGCATCTACGCATTCCCATGAGGAGTAGGTGAAGTAGCAGGGTCGTCATTGAGGTTTTGTGGTACAGAAGAACTTGTTGCAGTGTCGATACGCACCGAAGTTGGAGGTGGTGGAGTAGCATCATCTTGGTCATCAATGACTCTGGCATTGGCAGTTGCCGCTGAGGATGAGTAGTCAGAGTCTTCAAGTGAGGGAGTCCGACGTAGGTGAGCATTCCTGGGAGGAGTGGAATCAAACTTGAATCTCTCAGCGAAGCCATCCTGTTGGAGATCATCTTCAGAGCTCAGCAATGTCAGACTCTTCCACCACCGGCAACAGGTTTCATGAGTGACAAATGCATTCTTGGTAGCAAGGTTGCGAATGCGATTAACATCCACCAAGAGGCTCTGCATCTGACGCTTGAGCCAGTCATGATGCTTATCCTGTTTTTGATGCAAGGCGACGAGAAGCTCTCGGTTATTAAGAACATGAGATCGCTTCCGAGGCCTTTAAGCAATAGTGCTTTCAGTGGCTTCAGTATGGGCACGGTGAGGTGCATGTGTATTGCCAGCCAAAGGATAAACACAGGTGATGGCCTGAACTCCTTCAATGGGTTGGGTGAAACTTTGACGATCGCCATTGTGAAGATAAATTGGCTCCTTGGCAGGCTCTGGGTATATGGCTTCGACGGACAAATCAACCTCTAGCAAGAATATGAGATGATTGTGCGCAGAAGGCTGATAGTTGATAGCAGAGTGAAGCTTGATGAGGTGCATTACCCATGGAGCATAGAACTTCAGACCAAATATATCGGAGCCAGATGAAGCCAATTGCCTGATGAAGAAGTCTTGAGCATTGAAGCTGATGCCATTGAAGATATAGAAAACCAATGTCTTCATTGCTCCTTCAAGCTTCGCTGCAGGAGAATGTCCTTTGACAGGCCAGAGAGTTCGCCTGATAATGTAATAAATAGTGTGGGGCTGATACTCTAGGTCTTCAACAAAGAACTCCTTTGGATATTCAGCGTCTTGGGGCAGTGGCTTCATCATGCTCAGCATTTGGCTCATGTTGGGCTCTGGCTTGTGAAAAATGCTCTCCTAAGGCATTGCGGTGAAGCTGACAACCTGGTTCATAGTGTTCACCAAGAGTGGGCAGGGCAGTAAGCTCAATGATGTCTTGGGCTTTGGCTTCATGGTGTACATCACCTGTCATCCACTCAAGGATCCAAGTCTTCGGATCCCTGTTGTAGCCGCGAATGTGGAGGGTAGCATAGAATTGTAGCAGAAGCTCTTCATTCCAATGCTATTTATCAGTCACAAAGTTCAGGAGACTAGCATCACGGAAACAGTCAAGAGCCTCTTCTAAGCAGGGCAGTCCAGCAATAGCTTCACTATCAAGACACATGTGGGGAAAGATGCGCCCTTGATCATAGAGAACACGAGAATAGTAATTGCGCTGCTCATAGCTCCAGAACCGGTCAGAAGAAATTCTTGTCTTGGAGTAGGGGTTCTTGGCACTATCAAAGAAGGTGTTGTGTGCTATGAAGCCATTTGCATTGAAAGATCCTTGTGAAGTTGCAGTACCTAGAAACCTTGGCAGCCTTGGCTTTGGCTTCTAGACCTGAGGCATGTGCTCCACATTATAGTCAAATTGAGGTCCAGGAGCAGGCGGAGGAACCAGAATGGGCCAACGGACGGTAACAAGCTGACCACGATCATATGCTTGCTCAATGGTGTGAGGTCTTGGAGGTGGTACAGGAGCAGAGGCATTATCTTCGAGCTGTGGATTTGCTTTAGGTGCAGCATTGGCTTCAGGTGCGTTCACTTCTGGCACCACATTAGCTTCAGGCGCTGGATTAGCTTCAGCCATGACAACGTCATTGGCTTCAGTAGTGTTGTGGGTGGCCGCCTTAGTGTTTTCAACCTCCACTGGAGTAGCTGGAGGGTCGGGCACAGACTCGTTCTCCTCGAGAACAACTTTAGGGCTGGACGGGGGTGTAGCAACACGTTCTTCTTCTTCTCTTGGTTCTTCTTGTTCATCGGCTAATGCAGACGGAATGTCTTCAGCAACTTTTGCTTCGGACTCAGATACATTCACAGTTCGAGTGGCGTCAGGGAACACTTGTCGTGCCACTGAGTTATGTTGCTCTTCTCCTTCTGGAACGCTCGATAGAGTGACTTGTGGCCTTTGTCCTTTGCGAAGCCTATGGAGTGCGAGCGACGCCTTTGGAGAGGGAGTCGGCTGGACCACAAGGTCATCATCTTCAGGCACCTGAGTGGTGGCTTGAGGTGGGGGAGTACTTGGGGGTGCTTGATGGGGGAAGTCTTGAGGGCGATCAGCCCATGAATCATCCTGAGCAATTGGCGTCAGAGGACGACCAATGCTGATGAGCTCACTGTTCGTGAGAACGGGTGATGACACCACGTTGTGCTCGATCTGAGGAAGGACTTCATCATCTTTTACATTGTCTTGGGGACCAATGTCTTCAGCTGCGATGGGGTCGACATCTGGATCAACTTCAGGAGCATCTGTGGTAGCAGGCTCGTGAACAATTAACTGGCGCTCTTGGTGTTCGGACGCAGGACGAGCAACTGAGATTGGCTCGACGACAAGGGGCTCTATGCAAGCAACCCGATCTTTCTTCTTGGTTTTTCTCTTCTTGGTCGGTGGAGAACCGCCAGTGGTGTTCTTGGTCTTGAGCTTTCGGGCTTCAGCTTCAGCTTCAGTTGCCCTTGTCTTCTTCAGTTCTGAAGCAGCTGTGGGGACCTTAGGCTTCGAGCCTGTCATGCTGGCAGGGAAGACAATGCTTGGCGCTTCCTGCCTTGATGCTTCAGCTTGGGCCACAGCAGGCTTCTTCTTCTTCTTCTTGGCAGCCATTCTGGGGTCAATGCCAGGGCGCCCCAGAGCCTTGTGCTTTTCTGCTTCATTGTGAGCTTGAACACTTTTCTCCGCAAAATACTTCATTCTCTCCCTTGAACCTTTTGCTTCCTGGCGTTTTTGGTGAAACTGCTCCTTGAGCTCATGCAGCGTCTGCTTGGAGCTTTGAACATCAGCCACGTTGAGGTTAGCCATATTCTTCTTGAACTGAGCCTTCTCATAGTCAATCTTGTTCTTCAGCTCAACAATCTTCTGAGCCAGAGCCAGCTTAGTGGCAATGACACTATGGAAAGAGAAACTGATGCCAATTGGAAGCTCAAGGTCATCGAGGTTGATGCTGGGGTTTTCAAACCATTCATCGATGAAGTTATTTAAGATATCCACATCAAACAGAGGTAGATCATTGAAGATCTCTGCCTCTTACTTGCTCTTTATCAGCAGCTCAAGAGCGTCATTGCCAAGATCATCGTCACTTGACATATCGATGGCTTCCTTCTCGTTCCTCAGAATGGCAGCTGGGGTCAGTGCTTGACTGGAAATCTGGATGGGTTTCTTCTGCTTCTGAGGCTTGGGAGGAGCAAGCGCTTCATCAGAATCAATGTCGTCTACTGAGTGCTCCACGGCGGCCCCCTGAACAGCAATGTGAGTGAGGAGACCATCGAGGTTGTAGAAAGTTCCGATGATATTGGGTTCGGCATCACGGGTCCCACAGGCACGAGGAGCAGATGGACCTGGGTTGAAGTCTAGACCAAGGTCCTTCTTGTTCTTCTTTGTAGACTCTTTGGCAAACTGGAAGTTGCTCTTAAAGAGATTGTCTTCACGACACCATAACAGAGAGGATGGATCGACATTAGCAGGCTGAGGTCCAAGGACCATGCAAGGGTAGAAGCCTTGAGCAATGGCTTTGGACTTGGACTTGGGTTGAAGACCTTTGTATATAATATCTCCCCAGGGGCCCTTGATGGCATTCTTTTCAGCATATTTGTTAGTGACAAATTTGTACTTGAACCATTCCTCTGCCCAATGTCTTCGAATCCATTGGAATCGGTTCTTGCGTTCCCCATAGGTCTCTTCAGGATCTGACTTGTATAGCTCATAGAGATCTGGTGGCAGGTCCTTGGCTGTGTTCCCACGGCGCTGTCTGCCGCCCTTCCTGACTGATTTCTCTGTTGCCATGAAGTTCAGACTGAATGGCTTCAGGACTTGCAAAGGCTTCCATCTGCTGGTCAGACAGGAACTGTCTTCAGGAGAATTGATGTGACGCTGTAAGAACTCTGCAAATGAATGTAGACTATGAGAACCAAGGGATTATCCCACGGACATGTACCTGTGACAGCATTAGAGATGCGAGCGAAGGGGAAGAGGTCATATGCATTCACAGAAGATTTTGAAGATAAATCAGTTTAGAAGACATTGACCTCATAGCGCGAAGACATTCACTTATATGATGAGATTTGGTTCCAGATTTGTACGAATCCAAGAATAAGTACAAGTGAGGAATCTAACTGTGTGTGAAGCATCAGTGAATATACTAGGCATATTATGAGATGCAGAACATGATAGATCCAAATTTGTAGGGACAGAAACCACTTGTGGTTGAAAAGGATGAATCTATTGGATCAAAAGGACAGTAAAAAGGAGGTTTTATTTACCACGCGAAGAACTGCTAGACGGAGTAGAAGATGAGGCCGAGCAGTTCGATCTTCTGTGCCCTAATTTGGTGATGGAGGACACCTATGGCGGCGGCGGAGAAGACGATGTCCGCGGCCGGCGTGAGGACGGCATCAGTGAGGTCGCGGCAGCTAAGCGCTTCGTCGCCGGCGTCGTCGAGAGCTAGCGGTGGCACTAGGGTCTGTGCGAGAAGGAGAGATGGAAGAAAAGATAATGACTGGGGTGTGGTGTGTGTTTATAAGGACAGGGACGGCACAGCGTTATTACGCAGGTGCCCCTGGCGGCTCACATCTAAGGGACACGTTACATGCATGCAACACCTTGGAAGTAGTTCCATGTTCCCACGCACGCCTGGATTGTCGGGTGGTCGTTCCCGCTTCTCTGAGTTTCAGGCAAAAATGATTGAGCATTTGAAACATATTTATTGTTTGTCTCTGTATCTTCTGCTGACAAGGATGTAGAGAAGACATTCTACAGTTTCAATAGAATGCATATGATT
The DNA here is from genome assembly GCF_002162155.2 of Triticum dicoccoides. Lineage (NCBI taxonomy): Eukaryota > Viridiplantae > Streptophyta > Magnoliopsida > Poales > Poaceae > Triticum > Triticum dicoccoides. Next base: position 287,416,347 of record NC_041384.1, read on the forward strand.
TGGATAGATAGATTTGAGAAGGGAGCATAGAGAGGTTAGGGTCCGATCACATTCACTTAGTTTGAAAGATTTAAACGAGAAGACATAGCTATAAGTGAATGTTGTAGAGGACAGAACGCTAATATCAGAATAAGACCAAATCAATATTGTGAAGATAAACATGAAGTCATGTCAATATTCAAGACAAACTGAATGCGAAGACTTTGCAAATGTAACGCCAACAGAAAACACTCCAAACAAAAGTTTGGTGGTGGCGTTACCCACCGTATAGGAAGTATTAGACCCAGACACGATGCACAATTATCGTGGCGCTCCGAAGTCAAATTCCGCGTTAATGTATTCACACTTAGAGTGTAAGTCTTCATTAATTGAAGATATACGTTACTTCGTGTGTTGCACATTTAAGTCATCAACATGCATAAGTGTTAGGATGTGTGCCTAATCAGAGGACATTTCAGGATTCCAAGATATTTAGCTCACACCGCAACTTGCAAAACCTTTTCTCATCCAAGGGCTTTGTGAAGATATGTGCCAGTTGCTCTTCAGTTTTGACGTGAATGATATCAATATCTTCCTTCATGACATGATCTCTGAGAAAGTGATGACGAATTTCAATGTGCTTTGTCTTCGAGTGCTGAACTAGGTTGTTGGCAATCTTGATGGCGCTTTCATTGTCGCAGTAGACTGGTACTTGCTTCAGATGGATGCCATAGTCTTAGAGTGTTTGCTTCATCCATAGAAGCTGAGCGCAGCAAGATATAGCAGCAATGTATTCAGATTCACCAGTGGAGAGAGATACACAGTTCTGCTTCTTTGAAGACCAACAAACAAGTGATCGTCCTATAAAATGACATGTGCCTGATGTAGACTTGCGATCCACCTTGTCACTAGCATAATCAGCATCCGAGAATCCAACTAGATTAAACTCTGAGCCCTTTGGATACCATAATCCTAGTGTTGGGGTGTAAGCCAAATATCGAAGAATTCGCTTCACAGCTAAGTGATGCGATTCCTTTTGTGTCGCTTGGAATCAGGCACACATGCAAACACTAAGCATCATATCTAGCCTAGATGCACATAAATAAAGTAAAGAACCAATCATGGAGCGGTATACCTTTTGATCGAACTCTTTACCATTGGCGTCAGGACACAGATGACTTTTGGTTGGCATTAGCATCGTGTAACCTTTGCAGTCTTGCATTCCAAACTTCCTCAGGAAGTGTTTGAGGTATTTATCTTGAGATATGAAGATGTCGTTGCTTTGCTGACGTATTTGAAGACCAAGGAAGAACTTCAGCTCACCCATCATGGACATCTGATATTGCTCTTGCATCATGTGTCCAAACTCATCACTGTATTTTTGATTAGTGCAGCCAAAGATAATGTCATCCACATATATTTGGCACACAAATAGTTCACCATCATATGTCTTTGTGAACGGTGTGGGATCCAAGGAACTAGGTTTGAAGCCTTTTCTCTTCAGGAAGTCTTTGAGTGTGTCATACCAAGCACGAGGGGCTTGTCTGAGGCCATACAGTGCCTTATTGAGCTTGTATACCATATCAGGGTGTTTTGGATCTTCAAAGCCAGACGGTTGTGCAACATACACTTTTTCTTCAATCTTGCCATTGAGAAAGGCACTCTTCACATCCATTTGATACAGAAGGATGTTATGATGATTTGCGTAGGCTAGTAGTATGTGAATGGCTTCAAGCATAGCCACGGGAGCAAATATTTCATCGAAGTTAATCCCTTCAACTTGAGTGTATCCTTGAGCAACGAGACGAGCCTTGTTTCTGACAACTTGACCATGCTTATCTTGCTTGTTGCGATATATCCATTTAGTGCCTATGATATTATGTTTATGAGGATCAGGACGCTTGACCAGTTCCCACACATTGTTCAGCTCGAACTGTTGAAGCTCTTCTTGCATAGCTTGAATCCATTCAGGTTCCATGAAGGCTTCAACAACTTTCTTGGGTTCAGATATTGAGACAAACGCAAAGTTCCCACAGAAATTTGCTAGTTGTACTCCATTTGCAACACGAGGATGAACTGGACGAAGATTGTGCTCTTGTTGATCATTGTCATCATTAGATGGATTGTCTTCAGGCTGAGCATTGTCTTAAGGTTGATTAGGTGCAGAAATGATAAGTTCGTCTTCAGCTTGAGCTTCAGACGGTATGATTTCTCCAGTTCCCATAAGCTTGATGGATTCACTAGGTGGAACTTCATCTAGCACATTTGGCAGGTGCTCTCTTTACGAGTCATTAGTCTAAACGAAACACACATCCATAGTTTCAACCACTTTATAGTGAAAGAGGTTGAAGACTCTGTAGGAGTGCGAATCCTTTTCGTAACCAAGCATAAAACCTTCATGTGCTTTCGGTGCAAACTTTGAAGTGTGATGTGGATCCCTGATCCAGCACCTAGCACCAAATACTCTGAAGTAACTGACATTTGGCTTCTTACTAGTAAGGAGTACATAGGATGTCTTCTTCAGAAGCTTGTGAAGATAAACACGGTTGATGACATGGCATGCAGTATCAATAGCTTCAGGCCAGAACTTCCTTGGAGTCTTGTATTCATCAAGCATCGTCCGAGCCATCTCAATGAGTATTCTGTTCTTGCGCTCCATGATGCCATTCTGCGGTGGCGTGTACGGAGCTGAGAACTCATGAATGATGCCCAATGTATCAAGATAAGTGTCGAGGCCGGTGTTCTTGAATTCTGTGCCATTGTTACTTTTGATATGCTTGATCTTGACGCCATAGTTGTTCATGGCACGGTTGGCAAAGCGTCTGAAGACATCCTGCACTTCAGTCTTGTAGAGAATTATATGCACCCATGTATATCTTGAATAATCATCAACAATGACGAAGCCATAGAGACAAGTAGTAGTAGTGGGAGTAGAGTAGTGAGTAGGGATGAATAGGTCCATGTGTAGCAGTTCGAAGGGTTGAGTTGTTTTCATGATTGTCTTCGAGGGATGCTTGGCCCTCGTCATCTTTCCAGCTTCGCAGGCACCGCATAAGTGATCCTTCTTGAACTTGACGCCCTCAATGCCTATGACGTGCTTCTTCATTGCGAGAGTATGCAAGTTCCTCATGCCAGTATGCCCTAGCCTTCGATGCCAGAGCAAGCACTCTGAAGCTTTTGCAAGAAGACATACGACAAGCTGTGATCCTGCTGAGAAAGCTACCATGTACAAATCATCTTTCTGATACCCTTCAAAGACTATAGACTTGTCAGATTCCATTAGAACAAGGAAACGATATTTTTCCAAATATGACAATCATGTTCAAATCACAAAGCATTGAGACATACATTAAGTTGAAGCCAAGGGATTCAACAAGCATCAGTTTATCCATGTGTTGATCCTTTGAGATTGCAACTCTACCTAGACCCAATACCTTGCTTTTACCAGTGTCAGCAAATGTGTTGTGACTCTTGTCAGATGGACGTAAGGTTGAGTCCATGAGAAGGCTTCGATCACTAGTCATATGATTAGTGCATCCACTATCAATAATCCATTCTGAAGCAGCTGATGCCATACCCTATAGAGCAGTTAGGGGGATAGGCTTCACGAAGAGTATTGTGAAGCATAAACATTTGATGAGCAAGTGGATTATGAAAGCTCAGATCTTGGTTAGGACAGATAGGATGCATGGCAAGCGACTCAGGAGCGAAATAGTAAGACCATTTGGGCATTTTATCTTGCGCCCCACAAAATGTTTTAGGCCCCCAGCAATAGTATCTGACGCCTTCGTTTTCAGGCTGGAGACCTTTCCCTGCAAAAAAGAGATAAGTCTTCTTAACCACCCACATCTTCAGGGGTGGCTTCGAAGCAATGAGTCTAAGTGCAGCATCTGAGAACTTTGGCTTTGGACCCCTAGCACAAAGTCTTGCAGGAGGTGAATAATACTCATAAGAATAAGCATAGTAGTTCTTGGTCTTATGAACATGGCAGTTTGATGAAACACGCTCACATTCATAGGCCTGAGTATGGTTTCCCTAGAAAAAATTTGTGTTAGGGTGACTCAAGAGAGTCATGTGTCTGTATGAAGCCTTTGGACCATATGAATGTGACGCCCCAAGACCGGAGCTTCAGATGCCTTCCATGTTTTTCCGAGTTTCATCGTGTGAGTTGTTGGTTTGTTGCATTCATCATTGCATCATGTGCATTGCATCATGCATCTTCTCAATACCATTGTTGTGTTTGTTTAATTTAGTTGCTCATGTGCATTGCAACTTCTTTTCTTCTCTTGATCTTTCCATCAACCCCATGCTCACTTCCAACTTGGTTTCACCCAAGTTTCAAATCCCCATGCCACTTGTTTCTTTCCCTTTTCTCTATTTATTTGAGTTGCAAATAGAATTGCTCAAATAAATGTTCATCTTTTACCCATAAATCATATATATTATGTAGGGTCATCCTATAAAATTTAAGCCCATTTGGATTCAGTTTGGTTAGGTCATAAATTCATGCAAGTTTGAATTAAATTTAAACTTGTTCCTTTGTGTGAACTTTATTCTCTCTAAAATTCCTTTCACCATTTTATTTAAATTCCTCATATTTTTATGAGCCTGGGAAAATTGTCCTCCTGCACAAATTCCTTCCCTAACACCTCTCTTTCTTTTGTTCTCTCTAATTCTTTTTTTTGCTAGAAAAACTCAAGTGGGAGAAGAGGAAGCGCAGCGAGGCCGGCCCATTCTTTTCCTCTCAGCCCACCAGGCCGGCCCTCCTCCTCCTTTAACCTAGCGCTAGGAGAACCCCATCTCCCTCGAACCCCCCATCTCCTTCGTTCCTCCCTCCAGCGCCGCTAGGAGAGGAGCGCCCGTGCCCGCATCCCTCGATCAACATCTGCCCGATCCCCACCTTTCCCTCGCAGCGCCCCTCTTCCTCGATCCCCTCCTTCCTTGCATCACCAGGGAGAGGAGCGAGAGCTCGCGCTGCGGTCCCGCAGTCCTCTAGGCTCCTCCCATGACGCCCGCATCCCGGTTCACCTTGTCGGCCCTCCGCCGCGCAGGGCCTCTTGAGCCGCCACTGGAGGCCAACTCCGACGCCCCTGCCTCGCTTCGCCCTCTGCTTCCATCTACGCCGCAAAGTCGCTGCCCCGCCACTGAGCACGAGCGCTGCTGCTCTGCTCCACTCTGTCGCTCCTACCCGAGTCCAGGCCGCCGCTGCGCCTCCTTGCCTCCTTCGTTCCCCTCCATCAACTCCCCTGCCGGGCTTTTCTCCATGCGCACCTGCATCCCTGCATCGCTCCTGAAGGCACGCAGCCGGCCCGAGCTCCCTTGCCTCGCTGTCTGCTCGCCATGCCCTTTTTCGCCTCGGCCTCAACCGAGAAGGACGAGCAGTGCTGCTGCCTGCCAGATCCGCCCGCACGCACGCCCCTTCGTTGACCGTGACCACCTCCATGCTTCGGTCACATACCTCCAAGATCACCACCGCCAGTGCACGCCTCTGGATTCGTCCAAGCCCGACGATGCTTTTGTACAACTACGTTGCGTAGACCAAGACCGGCAAGTCCACACGGGAGCCCGAATGACTACTTCCACGATGATGCGAGTACAAGTATCCTCGACGTGTTTTTCGCCAAGTACCACGATGCCAAGTACCCCTTCGGAATGCCAAGGTGGATCTTTACCGTTGACGAGGTTCTGATAAGACCGTCGAGTGAACGACTACCTCCATGAGGATACGAGAACAACAACCATTGACATGCGTTTTGCCACGTACCACAACCATCGTCTTGGGTTTCGTCAAGTTCCTATGAGACCCGTGTACAACTACCCCCCCCCGAAAATGTTGGATTCTTGAAGTACCTCTCAGGAAACGAACATGTACCACTACAGTCGCGAGTACCTCTACCGTCGTCATGTACCCCTACTTCCACTACCGTCACGAGAACAACTACTTCCTCTACGAACTCGAACCGCTCGAGAATGCTCCCTTGGAAGGTATAACCCCGAGACGACTGCCCTTGAACGAATGCATGTGTTGTATGAGATGCATGTTTGGGTGTTGTATCCTCGCGTCAACGTTAGTTGTTTCCCCCGCTTGGCACCGTCGTCGACCCCTGGGAACCCAGTTACCGGGAGCACCCCACCTTTTTCATCGCATGACACGCTCCCATCACTTCTTCTTTTGCATCAGCATCTCAATTGAGTTACCGGAACGGATATGTTGCCGTGGCACCATTTTCGGATTCGTTGCCGTGGCACCCCTTTTGTTTCCGCCATGATGACTAATGCTTCATAAAATGCTCTTATCAACATTTTCATAAAAATTGCTTAAAACTTGCAAATGTCATTCGCATCATGATAACAACTTTTAAAATGGTTATGGGCAGATGGGAATTTGTTGGTGAGATAACCTCGACGCCACCCAGTACTGGGGCGGGAGTTCGTGAGTATTGCCATAACTCATATAATGGATGCTTTTTGAAGGTTGAGGTAAATGATTTCTGAACGTTTCTTGGTGATGTGTTGAAGGATGGATAGAGCTGGATGTAGGATTTTCTAGCTTTGGGTGAGATATTATGCTTCCCCTGTATCCCCAACACCTGATTGCATAGCCAGAAAGTTTCAGGAGTTTATAAGTGGGGATTCAAGTATCACGTAGGAATTCTTTCCAACAGACACATGATACGATATGGGATCTATCATATGTTTGTTTCCGGCTTATTTTGCAAGCCAAATCCTTTGTTTTGTTTTTCAGTTGTGGTATTCGAGTTGCTTCGAAGTCAAATGTTGATTCCATACCTTTTCTAAGCGATGTTCTCATATTTCTATGTGAGTACTAATACTTCATGATAATCGAGATTGTCATGTCAATCCTTTTCAACCGGCGCGCTTCTCGTCAAGTGGATCCGATCATTTCAACATTTGCAAGATCCAATCTCAGTTTTCCTAACGGTGTTTGTTTCATCCGTCTCCAAGTTGCCATTGTTTCTCCCGCCCACCCATCCTTTTTTCTTTAAGGACTCGGAATTCTTAATCAAATATCCATTTTATTCATGCGAAGGCTCTTCATTCTTTTCTTTCAGTGTTCTTATCCATTGATTCTCAGGAAGATACTAAGGAAGTTTCAAGATCATCATTGGTCATTCTTTTCTTCTCTAGTGGATTCAATTCAAGTTTTCAGTGTTGATCATATTCCTTTCCATGTTTAACATGCTTTCTCATGCCGGCGCACCTCTTAATCATTCCCCGCTTGCTATTCAATTGTTACAGAGTGCTGAAGATATCTCAGAAGACTCATGATTACATTCTCGATCTGCTGAAGCTATTTCAATGTTGTTATCTCATTCAAGCCATTTTATTCAACCGGTGCAATCTCTCTTTTCAAGCAATCGTTCAACGGTGTTTTCTCTTGAGTGGGCCCTAACCCACAGGTCTTTCTCCAGGATCTTACCTGACTCTTCAAATCTTCCCGAAGTTACTCTCAAATTATTTTCCAAGTTTGATGTAAGAATGAATTATCATCAGTCATATGTATTTCTCCAAGATCGGTTAAATTCTTTTCATCGTTGGCTCAAACTCTTCGCTTTTGATTCTTCTAGAGTGTCTAAATAATTCATGGTGGTGTTTCTCGTCGTAATTCTCAGATTTTGAAGACCGAAGAAGAGTTTTCCTCCATAACTTGCTCCATGCTCTTCAAGATTCATGGATCTAGCTTTGTGCTATCCTCTCATAATTGTTTTTGATTGTGATAATTCTTTTCACCCATCCGGAGCAATTCAGGAGTCTTTTCAGTTTGATTCTCCGGAGCCCATCGTCTCAAAACTATTCATTCCAGCTTTCAGCTCTCGTTATCCAAATCTTTCCAGTTCATCATTAAAGTATTATCTAATCAGCTCTTGATCTCTTCATTCTCTTGTATCTAAATTTCCCCAAGTATCTTTGTTCGTTTTCAGATTCTTCCCGGTGAATTGTGCTTCTGCTACTTTCATTTCCAATTCTTATGGTGGTTCGTTCAAAATTACTCTTCCTTCGTTACCGTATCAACTCTTTCATTCTTTCAAATTCTACCGACGATTCATTGAATACCTTCTCAAGTTTGCAATATATCTATCTTAATCCTTTTTACGAGAATAAGTAGTATGTCAAATAAGCATAATGTAATTCTTATTCTTGTTTCATCCAAGTGATTAATTTCTTATTCCGGAGGTTCATCAAAATTCTTGATTTCATTTGTTCATCTTTCTTTTCCGGAGTTCCAAGTTTTTCCACATTATCTCGTCGTGAAGCTCCATCTAAATCATTGAAAGGCTTCACCTTATGTTCTCCACTTCTCTTTCCTTTCATTTGATCATTCTTTTATTACCGGAGTTCTTCATGGAGGCTCTACATGGTGGTTCGTAAAGGATTCCTTTCATTCTTCAATTGTTCTTCAAGATTTCTCTCGAAGTTTTGATCTTCCAAGATATACTCTCAAATAAACATGGTGTTCAACACATGCTTGGTTTTGAGGAGTTCCAAGCATTCTTCATCTTGCATTCCGAAGTGCAATTCTTTTATATCTCATCTTTTGAGGTGGTGTTATGTGATTCTTGACAATTTCCTTTCGTGTTTCATGATTTGCAAGTTGTCCGGAATGACATATTTTAAACCCATCATTTTTCAATTCGTTCATGAGATCCTTTTCTATCGATCAATCTCTTCATTGGAATTATCTTGGGTTATATTTCACCTAAAGCCTTTCCTAAGGATTGTTGCTATTTATGGTGCTAATAAATAACCCAAGTAATTCATCTATCCTCCCGGTGAAATAAGCTTCTTGTCTCCTTGTTCATATCAAGCCAATTTTTGTCTTCCGTTAGTGGCATAATTTCACCTCATAATTTCGAGATGTTTTCTATAATCCCACAACAAGCTTACTCTTTTTGTTGTTGGTTTTCCAACAATTCCGTTAGACCCTTCTCCTAAAGATGCAAGCTCATTTGAGGTAGAAGATCTTGTTTCCCTCCGTTCTTTTCATTCCATTCTTTCTTTCTTCTGGAGGTATTGTGATGTTGCTCTTTTCTCTCATCATCTCGAATGGCGAGGACCGTGTTCTTTTCGTGCTTATCCATTCAACCGGAGTGTCGTGTCCTTCATTCAAGTTCTCTCATCTTATCAAGTTTTGCCTCCCTTCTCAACCGGAGTGCCGTCTGAAATCTTTCTTACCCCTTGTGCCATTCTATAATAGTTCCGGAGGTATTGTGTTGTTGATTTCATGAAGTATCATCCAATCTTCTCAAGATCATGTTCGACTCCTTCCATTTACAGTCGAAGTGCTGTCCAAATTATATCATTCTTATTCCGTTTTTATCTTGTTTTAACTGGAGTGTTGTGTCTACCATTCCTCTTCTATCCGGACTCTCATCCAAGTGCTTTCATTTTGCCAAGTTCATATTCTATGCCTTCCGTTTCCAACCAGAGTGTTGTCGTATTTGATCCTTATCGTTCCTTGTACATCTCGTTTCAACCGGAGTGCTTGCATGCACTTCTTGTCGATTGTAACCCTTTTCTTATGTCTTTCAACCTACAAGGTTCTAGTAATGTTCTTTGTTCCTCTTTTCTAATGGAGTGTTTTCAACTTTGTTCATCTTCGTTGTATTCTTTCTTTCAAGTTGTTCAACCTTTCAAGGTTCTTTGGTTTCACTCGTTTGTCAAAGAAGCAACTTTGTTTTACCTCTTCATCTTTCGTTTCTATCCGGTGCCATCCTAGATCTCGGGACGAGATCCTCTCGTAGTGGTGGAGTGTTGTGACGCCCCAATACTGGAGCTTCAGATGCCTTCCATGTTTTTCTGAGTTTTGTCGTGTGAGTTGTTGGTTTGTTGCATTCATCATTGCATCATGTGCATTGCATCATGCATCTTCTCCATACCATTGTTGTGTTTGTTTAATTTAGTTGCTCATGTGCATTGCAACTTCTTTTCTTCTCTTGATCTTTCCATCAACCCCATGCTCACTTCCAACTTGGTTTCACCCAAGTTTCAAATCCCTATGCCACTTCTTTCTTTCCCTTTTCTCTATTTATTTGAGTTGCAAATAGAATTGCTCAAATAAATGTTCATCTTTTGCCCATAAATCATATATATTATGTAGGGTCATCCTATAAAATTTAAGCCCATTTGGATTCAGTTTGGTTAGTTTATAAATTCATGCAAGTTTGAATTAAATTTAAACTTGTTCCTTTGTGTGAACTTTATTCTCTCTAAAATTCCTTTCACCATTTTATTTAAATTCCTCATATTTTTATGAGCCCGGGAAAATTGTCCTCCTGCCCAAATTCCTTCCCTAACACCTCTCTTTCTTTTGTTCTCTCTAATTCTTTTTTTTCTAAAAAAAACTCAAGTCGGAGAAGAGGAAGCCCATCGTGGCCGGCCCATTCTTTTCCTCTCAGCCCACCAGGCCGGCCCTCCTCCTCCTTTAACGTAGCGCCAGGAGAACCCCATCTCCCTCGAACCCCCACCTCCTTCATTCCTCCCTCCAGCGCCGCCAGGAGAGGAGCGCCCGTGCCCGCATCCCTCGATGCACATCTGCTCGATCCCCACCTTTCCCTCGCAGCGCCCCTCTTGCTCGATCCCCTCCTTCCTTGCATCACCAGGGAGAGGAGCGAGAGCTCGCGCTGCGGTCCCGCAGTCCTCTAGACTCCTCCCGTGATGCCCGCGTCCCGGTTCACCTCGTCGGCCCTCCGCTGCGCAGCCTCCCGAGCCGCCACTGGAGGCCAACTCCGACGCCCCTGCCTCGTGTCGCCCTCTGCTTCCGTCTACGCCGCGAAGTTGTTGCCCCGCCACTGAGCACAAGCGTTGCTGCTCTACTCCACTCTGTCGCTCCTGCCCGAGTCCAGGCCGCCGCTGCGCCTCCTTGCCTCCTTCGTTCCCCTCCGTCAGCTCCCCTACCGGGCTTCTCTCCACGCGCGCCTGTAGCCCTGCATCGCTCCTGAAGGCACGAAGCTGGCCCGAGCTCCCTTGCCTTGCTGTCTGCTTGCAATGCCCTGTTTTGCCTCGGCCTCAACCGAGAAGGACGAGCAGTGCTGCTGCCTGCCAGATCCGCCCGCACGCACGCCCCTTCGTTGACCGTGACCACCTCCATGCTTTGGTCACATACCTCCAAGATCACCACCGCCCGTGCACGCCTCTGGATTCATCCAAGCCCGACGACGCTTTTGTACAACTACGCTGCAGAGACCAAGACCGGCAAGTCCACACGGGAGCTCGAACGACTACTTCCACGATGATGCGAGTACAATTACCCTCGACGTGTTTTTCGCCAAGTACCACAATGCCAAGTACCCCTTCGGAATGACAAGGTGGATCTCTACGTTGACAAGGTTCCGATAAGACTGTCGAGTGAACGACTACCTCCATGACGATACGAGAACAACAACCATTGACATGCGTTTTGCCAAGTACCACAACCGGCGCCTTGGGTTATGTCAAGTTCCTATGCGACCTGTGTACAACTACCGTCGCCCCAAAAACGTTGGATTCGTCAAGTACCTCTCCGGAAACGAACGTGTACCACTACCGTTGCGAGTACCTCTACCGTTGTCATGTACCCCTACTTCCACTATCGTCATGAGAACAACTACTTCCTCTATGAACTCGAACCGCTCGAGAATGCTCCCTTGGAAGGTATAACCCCGAGACGACTGCCCATGAACGAATGCATGTGTTGTATGAGATGCATGTTTGGGTGTTGTATCCTCCCGTGAACGTTAGTTGTTTCCCCTGCTTGGCACCTTCGTCGACCCGTGGGAACCCGGTTACCGGGAGCACCCCACCTTTTTCATAGCATGACACGCTCTCGTCACTTCTTCTTTTGCACCGACATCTCAATCGAGTTACTGGAACCGATATGTTGTTGTGGCACCATTTTCGGATTCGTTGCTGCGGCACGCCTTTCGTTTCCACCACGATGACTAATGCTTCATTAAAAGCTCTTATCAACATTTTCATAAATATTGCTTAAAACTTGCAGATGTCATTCGCGTCATGATAACAACTTTTAAAATGGTTAAAATTGTTGTTTGCATTATATTGCTAAATGCACATGAGGATTTACCAGAATTGTTGTTTGATGTTTCCGGCCTCATTTAAAAAATGCCTAACTATGTATTTTTACTCATGTTTCACCTCTTGCCATGTTTAACAACATTTAATATTGTTGAGTACATAACCGAGAGAGAACTAAATAAGTCATGTGGTGTTTCGTCAATATGCAACTCGTTGCATATTGGGCTCCACTTAACTTGTAGTTTTGTTTGTGCACTTTGCCATGCCATGCATATTTAAACCGGACATACATCATGCTTGGGTGTGCATCATGCCATGTTTATGTGATGGTTGTTTACCATGTTGTTTGCTCCATTCCGGTGTTGCTTCTTCGGGTTATTTCCGTTAACGTCGCGTTTGTGACGATCGGTTCGACTACGTCCATTTGTCTTCCTGATGGACTCGTTCTTCTTCCTTGCGGGATCTCAGGCAAGATGACCATACCCTCGAAATCACTTCTATCTTTGCTTGCTAGTTGCTCACTCTTTTGCTATGCCGCGATACCTACCACATGCTTTATCATGCCTCCCATATTGCCATGTCAACCTTCTAACTCACCTTGTCCTAGCAAATCATTGTTTGGCTATGTTACCGCTTTGCTCAGTCCCTCTTATAGCATTGCTAGTTGCAGGTGAAGATGGAGTTTGTTCCTTGTTGGAACATGGATATTTGTTGGGATATCACAATATCTCTTATTTAATAAATGCACCTATATACTTGGTAAAGGGTGGAAGGCTCGGCCTTATGCTTGGTGTTTTGTTCCACTCTTGCCGCCCTAGTTTCCGTCATACCGGTGTTATGTTCCTTGATTTTGCGTTCCTTACATGGTCGGGTTATAATGGGAACCCCTTGACAGTTAGCTTTGAATAAAACTCCTCCAGCAAGGCCCAACCTTGGTTTTACCATTTGCCACCTAAGCCTTTTTTCCTTGGGTTCTGCAGACTCAAGGGTCATCTTTATTTTAAGAGAAAATATATTTTTCGTCCCTCAACTTTTGGTGAAGTCCAGATTTGGTCCCTCAACTACAAAGCCGGACAACTTGCACCCCCAACTCTTAAAACCAGACAAGTTTCATCCCTTATTTTCTACTGTCCCGGTATAGGTGCTGACTCAGCGTGTTTTTCACCTGTCTTCATCCACATGGCGCTAATTTTCTCTTCTATGTTGCTCTTCTTCCTCCTTACTACCCGGGCATTCCATCGAACATTTTGGCGCGCCCCTGCTCCCATGCTCAAGGCCGTCGGTGGTCTCGTATGGCTCTTATACTGCTAGCCAGAACCATGCTATGCTTCGAAATCCACATCACTAGCATAACCGTTGCCGCTCTCGGTGCTCCATCTGGACACGGTCTCGCCGCTGCTAGTCGCCCTCTTGCCGCTGGTTCGCACATAGTCGTGGGGCCTTCTCTTACTTCAGCAAATGCGCCGGCAGACTCACGTTCCTGCGTTATGTACTCGAGTACATTGCACGGAACGTCGGCGACAATGACCGTGACCATGCTGCTTTCTCCACCGTCTGTAGGCTGCACCACCGCGCGTCGAGCGCTACTGGCGCATGGCTCAATCGCCACTCCCTTCAACATGAACATGGACGACACGTTTTTGTGGGCATGCATCAACTCGTGCAACTGGTGACATGCGTACGTGTGCTACTCGTGTGTTCTGGCCAGAATGGATCGACCGATAAAGGTCTTGTACGTGCGTGTCTATGCGGATGGGTGAATCAATCATCTAGAGGTGAACAATCATCCAGAGCAACGCGTGACCGAGCCTGGTTGGTGAGCACCAGCACTCGTCGTTGATGACCGTGCCATGCTCGCTCACGCCATGCTCACCGTACGTCGCACGCTTGTGTAGCCTCCATGCTTCGCGCTGTCGCACGAGCTGCGCCCCGCCATGGCCAATCTGCAAGCAACCGCCATGTGCTGGCAACCATTCCGTTGGCTGCTCCCCTGAACACCGGCACACCGAGCCTACCACCTCAACGCTACCGTGGTCTCGCCGCAGCTCGCGTGCCGCCATAGACCGTCCATGCCACGAGGTGCCCCAGGCTGGCAAACTGGTCACAAAGGCAACATGGTCCATCCCGGTAACGAGCAGGTCGAGTAGCAGAGATCTCCCATCTCCTAGTGCCGCGCTCACGCTATTGAGATCACCACCACCGATAGCTTGCTCCTCGCTGCGCTCCCTGCCTGTAGACGCCGCGTGAGAGAGCGGTGGAGTAGAGAGAGAGAGATAGGAACCGGGACAGGTAAATTTTGGGGTCTTGTTTGCCAGCTTGGCATGGACAGGTCAAAACCGGGGTGAGTCATCATCAAAACTGGTCAAAATCAAGATTAGGAACAAACCTTGCCTGGTTTCAAAAATTAGGGGTGCAAGTTATCCGGTTTCGTAATTGACGGAATAAATCTAAATTTTGTCCAGAGTTGAGGGACGAAAACTATACTTTTCTCTTATTTTAAACCCCTGGGCCAGTGCTCCTCTGAGTGTTGGTCCAAACTAGAGTCCTTTGCAGCGCCACCTCGGGGCAACTCGAGGTTTGGTTTTAGTTGTATGGATCGCTCATCCGGTGTGCCCTAAGAACGAGACATGTGCGACTCCTATCGGGATTTGTCGGCACATCGGGCGGCTTTGCTGGTCTTATTTTACCATTGTCGAAATGTCTTGTAACCGGGATTCCGAGTCTGACCGGGTCTTCCTAGGAGAAGGAATATCCTTCGTTGACCGTGAGAGCTTGTGATGGGCTAAGTTGGGACACCCCTATAGGGTTTTAACTTTCGAAAGCCATGCCTGCGGTTATCGCCAGATGGGAATTTGTTAATATTCGGTTGTAGAGAACTTGACACTTAACTTAATTAAAATGCATCAATCGCGTGTGTAGCCGTGATGGTCTCTTCTCGGCGGAGTACGGGAAGTGAACACAGTTCTTGTGTTATGCTTGAATGTAAGTAGTTTCAGGATCACTTCTTGATCACTTCTAGTTCACGACCATTGATTTGCTTCTCTTCTCGCTCTCATTTGTGTAAGTTAGCCACCATATATGCTAGTGCTTGCTGCAGCTCCACCTCACTACCCCTTTTCCTACCCATAAGCTTAAATAGTCTTGATCGCGAGGGTGTAGATTGCTGAGTCCCCGTGTCTCACAGATTACTTCCAAAACCTGATGTAGGTGCCGACTATACCAGTGCAGATGACGCAATTGAGCTCAAGTGGGAGCTCGATGAAGATCTTGTTCGTTGTGTTGTTTCATTTCTTGTCGATCAGTGGTGGAGCCCAGTCAGGGCG
This sequence comes from Triticum dicoccoides, assembly GCF_002162155.2. Taxonomy (NCBI): domain Eukaryota; kingdom Viridiplantae; phylum Streptophyta; class Magnoliopsida; order Poales; family Poaceae; genus Triticum; species Triticum dicoccoides. The sequence continues at coordinate 287,431,682 of NC_041384.1, forward strand.
ATCGGGGATCTATGCATTAGGGGTTGTCTTTCTTTATTTTGGTTCCGTAGTCGGACCTTGATTGTATTCTGGATGATGTAATGCTATATTTATGTATTATGTGAATTGGCAATTGTAAGCCAACTCTTTATCCCTTTCATATTCAGTACATGGGATGTGTAAAGACTACCCCTCTTGCGACATGCCTACTATGCGGTTATGCCTCTAAGTCGTGCTCCGACACGTGGGAGATATAGCCGCATCATGGGTGTTACAATGAATCCTTTGGTCTGGGGTTTATCTTCTTCCCTTGTGGTGTCATGACGACATGCACAGGAAGATTCTCCAGACACCTTTTGGGCACCCAGATTTTCTTCGTAGGTGGCCCATTCCTACAGTTAGTACCAATATACACGGCAAGCACTTCATCATTCTGATTCTTAAACAGTTTATAGTTTGCATCAAAGGATTCATCAATGATAATTGGGTTAGCACAAGTGAAGCCAGATAGGGTGGATGGATCCACTGAAGGTTCCTTTGCAGCAACCCATGTGGTTTTGGGGTACTGCTCAGGCTTCCAGTAAGAACCATCAACATTCATTTTCCTCTCGAACCCAACACCCTCTTGTTGAGGACATCACATAGTGTCTGATGCCCTTTGAGACTTTTGTACATCCCTGTCTCAAGCAATGTCTTCAACCTAGCATTTTCATCAGCAATAGCAGTGGCATCCTCAGCAGAGGGGTTAGTTACCACATCAACAGTTGAAGGTATTGCAACAGTAGCAGTAGTAGAACATTCAACAACAGAGGTAGCGTTATCACGCTCAAGGCATTTTAGACATGGTGGTTCAAATCCTTCCTGAGCGGGACTGATCTGTTGAGCGCGAAGTGGCTCGTTCTCTTTTTGAAGATCTTCATGAACTGCTCTCAATTTCTCAAGTTCTTGATTCCTTTGAAGATAATCATAGGAAAGCTTTTCATGTGTTGTTGAGAGCGTTTCATGACGACTTTCAAGTTCCTCATACTTAACATGAAGATTTTTTATGTCTTCAATTAAGGACTGAGATCGGGTCATTTCCACGTCCAACATGTCATCGCTTTTGTCTAATAGTTTTTGAATATGTTCCATAGATTTCTGTTGTTCAGTTGCAATTTTAGCAAGTGTTTTGTAGCTGGGTTTGGATTCACAATCAGAGTCAACTTTACTTGATGTTTGAAAGTAAGCATCGCGTGAGTTTACCATGGCACGACGTGCCATGAAGTAGTAGGTGGGAGTGGAGTCGTCCTTGTCGTTAGCATCAGCGTAGGTGACGGAGCCATTGTCTTCAGTGTTGAAGATGGACTTGGCAACGCAGGCTGTAGCTAGAGCCAGACTTGCAACGGCAAAGTCAGACTCCTCCTCAGACTCCACCTCCGCCTCCTCGGAAACAGACTCCTCCTCTGAATCCATCTCCTTGCCAACAAAAGCACGAGCCTTGCCAGATGAGCTCTTCTTGTGTGATGAAGACTTTGATGAAGACTTGGAAGAAAACTTGGAGGATTTCTTCTTCTTCTTGTCATCAGAATCATATTCCTTGCTCTTCTTCTTTTTCTTCTTCTTCTTCTTCTTGTTTTCATTGCCCCACTTTGGACACTCAGAGATGTAGTGACCAGGTTTCTTGGACTTGTGGCATGTTCTCTTCTTGTGGTCATGAGTAGAAGCTTCATCATTCCTTGAGCTGGATCGCGAAGACTTTCTGAAGCCTTTCTTATTGGTGAATTTCTGGAACTTCTTCACAGGCATAGCAAGCTCCTTTCCGATGTCTTCAGGATCACCAGAACTGCAGTCAGATTCTTCTTCAGATGAGGAAGCAGCTTTTGCCTTCAAAGCGCGAGTTCGGCCATAGTTGGGACCGTAGATATCTCTTTTCTCAGGAAGCTGAAACTCATGTGTGTTGAGCTTCTCAAGTATGTCAGACGGATCGAGTGTCTTGAAGTCAGGGCCCTCTTGAATCATCGGGGCTAGGGTGTCAAACGAGCTATCAAGTGATATCAAGAGTGTCTTGATGATTTCATGGTTGGTGATCTAAGTGGCCTTGAGAGCATGAAGCTCATTTGTGATGTCAGTGAGGCGATCAAAGGTGAGGTGAACATTCTCATTGTCATTTCTCTTGAAGCGGTTGAAGAGGTTGTGAAGGACACTGATCCTTTGATCTCTCTGGGTTGAGACGCCTTTGTTGACCTTGGAGAGCTAGTCCCAGACTAGCTTCAACGTTTCCAGAGCACTCACACGGCCATACTGTCCTTTGGTCAGATGACCACACATGATGTTCTTAGCAGTAGAATCTAGTTGAATGAACTTCTTGACATCAGTAGGGATGACACCTTCACCAGTCTTGGGAACGCAGTTCTTGACGACATACCATAGATCATCATCAATGGCTTCAAGATGCATGCGCATCTTATTCTTCAAGTAGGGGTAATCACTACATTCGAAGACAGGGAAAGCAGCGGAGACTTTGATTATCCCTACAGTCGACATAGCTAAAACTCCGGGTGGTTAAACGGAATCACACAGAACAAGGGAGTACCTTGCTCTGATACCAATTGAAAGTGCTAGTTATCGACTAGAGGGGGTGAATAGGCGATTTTTATGAAAGTCTTCAAAACATGGATGTTTCTAAGACAAACGATAGAAATGAACCTATTCACACGCAGTGGAAGGTAGACTACACTAGGCAAGCCATAGTTAAGTATTGAATGAAGTGAAAGCACGAAGACTATTAGCAGCTAGGCAGTAAGGATCCTGATGGAAGATAGTATGAAGCCAATGAGGACAAGTAGTCACACAGTGAAGTCAAACAGATAATGCAAGCAGTCAATGACTTCACGAAGACAAGCCGTATGTAAAAGAGAAAGAAGAGATAGAACCAGTTGCTTGGTGAAGACAAAGGATTTGTTGGACCAGTTCTAGTTGCTGTGATAACTGTACGTCTGGTTAGGGAGGCTGAGATTCAACTCAGAAGACCGTATCTTCACCTTATTCCTCTTGAGCTAAGGACACCCAGTCCTTGCCCAATCACTCAGGTAAGTCTTCAAGGTAGACTTCCAAACCTTCACATACTTTATTCACCGGCGATCCACAATGACTCTTGGATGCTCAGAACGCGACGCCTAACCAGCTGGAGGATTCACAGTCCTCAAGTGTAACAAGTCTTCAGATCACACAGACAGAAAGACTTCAGTGATGCCTAACACTCTTTGGCTCTGGGTGTTTAGGGAGTTGTCCTCGCAAGGATTTCTCTCTCAAAGGCTTCAGAGGTGGGTTGCTCTCAAACGACAAAAGCTGTGCACTAACTCTGAGCAGCCACCAATTTATGGTGTAGGGGGTGGGCTATTTATAGCCACTAGGCAACCCGACCTGATTTGTCCAAAATGACCCTGGGTCACTAAGGAACTGACACGTGTTCCAACGGTCAGATTTCAAACACATGCGACACCTTGACTTGGGCTACAAGTAGCTGACTCATCCAGCTCTGGATAAGATTTGCTCTCATTGTCTTCGCTCGAAGACTTAGGATTTGGTTGAGCATCACTTTAGTCACTGTCACAGCCCTAGAATATCCGAGTGTAATAGTTGCATTAGTGAGCCTGCATCATGTTTATATTTCAAGGAAATTGAAATGAGGAATATTCAAAGCCTCAGAAATTATCTTAAAAGAAGGGCAAGAACCCTTTAAATTGCATCCATGATTCCAAATTGCCTTAAAATAGTGTTGAGAATTTTGGCAAGGGTTATATACCAAACCAAAAATTTTGAACATTTTTAAGGGATTATTTGGTCTTTGAATTTAAAACAATATTCTATTTGAATTTGAAAATATATTCAAATATATATGGGATATGTTTTCAAATGCTCTGTGATAATTTATGTGTCTCTGGAAAAGTCCATGAGGCAACATAAAAATACTCAAAGGTTGTTCTGGCATTGTTTGAATTTTGTTTTAATTCAAAATAGTGGCAAAGGATTAAATAAAAGAAAACAGAAGGAAAATAAAACAGAACAGAACTTACCTGTAGCAGCAGCCCACCTGAGCTGGCCCATCAGGTGGCCCAGCCCACCACCGCAGCCCCCTCTATCGTCTTCCTCCCCGTGCCAGTAGACATGGCGCGTGCTCGTCGAGCGCGCGCCAACTCCTACTTCCACCGCGACGCCCCGACTCTTCTGAACGCGCCATGGAGATGCCCGAGACCTTCTCCCCTGTTCCCCTCGTAGCTCTCTCTTCCCCTCCTCTGCTCCCTCCCCTCTCTCTGTTCGTGGGTGCCCGAGAACGCCGACGAGCACCGCCGCATCCATCGCCTCCCCTTCGCTTCTCCGACCGGTCCAGATGCCTCGCCATCCCGCTCTTCATCTCCTCGTCGACACATGCAACACTAGGAGCAGCAGAGCGCCGCCCCCGTCGTCTCCATCGCCACCTCTGCTTCGTCACCGCCATCGTCGATTCGCCGGCCACAGAACTTCCCCGACCTCACCGTCGCCTTTGCTAGCCCCGCTGTGAGTGCCTCTGTCTTTCCCCTGCTCCCCGAGCTAGATATCGTCTCCTAGCCGCGTTAGTCGTCGGAGCCGAAACCTCACTGCCGCCGGCCATGTCGCCGCCGTGGTTACAGCCACTGTAGCTCGCATCCGCGCGTGCCACCGTGCTCACCACCTCCCTAGTAACCTAGTGCCACCAGCCACGCCTACCTCCGTGCACCGCAGCTGTCGCCTGCCTCGAGCCCGTGGCTCTGCCGCCGCCAAACCTCAACGCCGGCGAGATTCCGACCACCCCGTGCCCTCTAGCTTGGTCCGTTGGATGGGGGCGAGAAAGGGGCATCTCCTGGTGGCATCGATGCATCGAAATACTGCCGGAGCAGTGTTTTCGGCGAGCCTCCGCCGTGGTTAATGGTCGCCGGTGGTTAACCCCGGCCGTGCCGACGTGGTGTGCTTAATTAGCCCTAACCGCCTCACTGAGCCACTGACAGTGGGTCCCAGCCCCGCTAATGTTTTGGTTAGGAATTAATTAAGCCCAATTTGCCACTATTACGCTGACATGTAGGACCCACATGTCAGATTTGACTCGGTTGACCTACTGACGCCATGTTGATGCAATGATGACATCATAATGCAGTTAACTGGATTTTCTTATTTAGAGATAAATCCAGGAAATTTCAGAAAATATCCTAAACTTCTAAAAATCATAGAAATCAACCTTAACTCCAAATGAAATAATTCATATATGAAAAATGATCAAAAAAATACAATCTATCCATTGGTACTGGTTTCATGCATGATAGAGCAACTTAACCTTGTTGTTTAGCTCAAAACATGTTAATGCACTTTATAAACCCATAACTTGATTTTGTATTTGAATCTTTGATTCAAATGAGCTCAAACCACCCTAGTTGTATACACATTAGCCCAACACACTCATTTTGCCATGTCATATTCATGCATCATATTGTTGCATTGCATTGATTGTGTTTTCCCTCTGTTGCCTATAATTGTCCCCTCTCAGTAGACGTTGCTTCGACGACGAGTTCGATGACACCGATGAAGAGTTATACTATCTTCAGAAGTGCTAGGCAAGCAAAACCCCCTTGTCCATTCCGATACAATCCCACTCTCTCGCTCCTGCTCTCTTTTAATGCATTAGGACAACAACGATTCAACTGTTACATGCTGCGGTAGTTGAACCCCTTTTCCTCTGCATGACCTGTCATTGCCACAGTAAATAGATGAAACCCACTAGCATGAGTAGGAGTTGTTTGAGCCCTGATGTGCCTACTCATTCATGCTTATTTGTCATGCCTGCTACTGCTTAGAGTTGAGTCAGGTCTACTTCATCGAAGATGAATCGAAGCTGTGTGAACATGTCCTAGTGTGTGTGAGCTAAGTGTGTGAACACGATTTGGTAAAGGTAGCTGTGAGAGGCCATGTAGGAGTACATGGTGGGTTGTCTCATTGAAACCGTCCTCAGGAACTGAGTTCTGTGTTTGTGATCCATGAACAGCTACTACCACACATTGGGATCCTTAATTGACTCTCTCGACTTATTAATCGCCTTGATCTCTGTCCAGGAGTTGCAACTAGTTTCTAGTGTTTGTAGGATATGTGTTGGAGGCCGTGCGTAGCATTAACCCTAGGGGTGGGCTATCATGCGGTAGATACACCGTGGCCCGGTGTACCGGACACCCGTTTGGTGTCTTGGGAACCCTGCACACATCATCTGGGGCTATGAGCGAAACCCCGGCCGGATCTCCTTGCGGATGGAACCCGAATAGGCGATAAACCTGGACTAGAGACTTGTGTGGTTAGTCAGGTCCTGGCCAACTTCCTCGCCAGGCTTCCGCTTGAAGGTTGCCGAGATACACGACGTGTACATGGTGGTAAGTGGCGAGAGCGTGTGTGAAGAAGTAGACCCCTACAGGGTTATAAATGATCTATTCGAATAGCTGTGTCCGCGGTAAAGGACTTCTGGGTTGCCTGTACAGTTCATAGACAAGTGAAAGTGGATACTCTAAAATGCGCAAGATAAGCGTGAGTGCTATGGATGGCGTTCTCATAGGGTGATGGGAGCGGATCCATAGTGGTGTATTGATATGGTGAATATGTGGACTCGTGTGCGCCACCTCAAAAGAGTTGCTTGCAGTCGTAGTTCAGGTTAGCCACTGAGTCAAAGCTGGCTTGCTGTGATTAAACTCCACTACCCCTTTGTTGATACCGATGCATATGTAGTTAGTTCTGATGTAAGTCTTGCTGGGTACATTTATACTCACATTTGCTTAATTTATGTTTTGTAGAGAGACTTCAGTCTCGCTAGTAGTTCCACGTGGACTTCGACGTTTAGCTTGTTACCTCAGCTACGATCTTGTGCCCTCGGCAGGATCTGGTAGATAGTCAGGCTTCTCAGCCTTTTTCATTTGTAGATGTCTGTACTCAGACATGTTAAGCTTCCGCATGTGCTTTGTCTGGTATGCTCTGAATGTTGGGTCATGAGACCCATGTTTGTAATATCTGGCTCTTTGGAGGCTAATGAATAAATACTTTGAGTCATAGAGTTTTGTTGTGATGCCATGTTGTATTTGCACATATCGAGCATATTGTGTGTATGTTATTGAAATGCTTGGTATGTGTGGGATCCGACAATCTAGTTGTTTATCCTTGGTAGCCTCTCTTATGGGGAAATGTAGTCTGGTGTTCCCACTGAGCCTTGGTAGTCTGCTATAGCCCGGTTTACCGGAGTCCTGCTAGCCCAGTACTACTGCTCCAGAATACTTAGACTGGCCAGCATGTGATTCACTTCATTCCTGTGTCTGTCCCTCCGGGAAATGTCACGCGGTGACTTCCGGAGTCTTGCTAGCCTGCTACAGCCCGGCTTTCTAGAGTCCTATTAGCCCAGTTGCTACAGCCTGGATTCACACGCTGATGACCGACATGTTCGATGTTGTTTCATGTATGCCTGTCCCTGTAAGTTAGTGCCACTTTGGGTTCACAACTAGTCATGTCGGCCCGGGTTCTCTCTCATATGGATGCTAGCGACACTATCATATACGTGAGCCAAAAGGCGCAAACGGTCCCGGGCCAGGTAAGGTGGCACCCGTGGGAATACCGTGCGTGAGGCCGCAAAGTGATATGAAGTGTTACATGCTAGATCGGTGTGACTTAGGATCGGGGTCCTGACAGTCACTCTGACTTTGTTCACTTGGACCCCACTTTACAGTGCGGTGGTTCCTATGACCCAACAAGGAAGAAAATGAAACTACGAAACAACTATGTCTTCGCGCTCCAAAGACTTCATGCGATGTCTTCTCATGTCATAGTCTTCAATGTGAATATCTTCACATACCACCATTATCTTCAATGTCTTCACACATTTTTAGGGGTCATCTCGGGTAGGTAAACTGAATCAATGAGGGACTACTACCTGTGTTATCCTGCAATTCTCACAAACACATTAGTCCCTCAACCAGGTTTGTCATCAATACTCCAAAACCAACTAGGGGTGGCACTAGATGCATTTACAACCATATTTGCTTAGCGCTTGCTGCAGCTCCACCTCATTACCTTACCCTACCCATAAGCTTAAATAGTCTTGATCTCACGGGTGTGACATTGCTGAGTCCTCGTGACTCACAAATACTTCCAAACAGTTGCAGGTGCCGATGATACCAGTGTAGGTGATGCTACCGAACTTAAGTGGGAGTTCGACGAGGACCACGGTCGTTACTATGTTTCGTTTCCTGATGATCAGTAGTGGATCCCAATTGGGATGATTGCGGCTCTAGCATTTGGGGTTGTCTTCTTTTATTTTGGTTCCGTAGTCGGACCTTGATTGTACTCTAGATGATGTATGTTTACTTGTTATTTGTGTGAAGTGGTGATTGTAAGCCAACTCTTTACCCCTTTCTTATTTAGTACATGGGATTGTGTGAAGATTACCCCTCTTGCGACTAAACCACTATGCGGTTATGCCTCTAAGTCGTGCCTCGACACGTGGGAGATATAGCCGCATCATGGGTGTTACATGACGATAATCCTCAAGTCACGGACCCAGTCTGTGTAGTTGCTACCATCATCTGTCAACTTAGCTTTCTCTAGGAATGCATTAAAATTCAAGTGAACGGTAGCACGGGCCATTGACCTACAACAACATAGATATGCAAAAACTATCAGGACTAAGTTCGTGCTAAATTTAAGTTCAATTAATCATATTACTTAAGAAATCCCACTTAGATAGACATCCCTCTAGTCATCTAAATGATCATGTGATCCATATCAACTAAACCATGTCTGATCATCATGTGAGATGGAGTAGTTTTCAATGGTGAACATCTCTATGTTGATTACATCTACTATATGATTCATGTTCGACCTTTCGGTCTCAGTGTTCCGAGGCCATATCTGCATATGCTAGGCTCGTCAAGTTTAACTCGAGTATACCGAACGTGTAAAACAGTCTTACACCCGTTGTATGTGAATGTAGAGCTTATCACACCCAATCATCACGTGGTGTCTCTGCATAATCAATTGTAGCAACAGTGCATACTCAGGGAGAACACTTATACCTTGAAATTTAGTGAGGTATCATCTTATAATGCTACCGCCGAACTAAGCAAAATAAGATGCACAAAAGATAAACATCACATGCAATCAAAATATGTGACATGATATGGCCATCATCATGTTGTGCCTATGATCTACATCTCCAAAGCACCATCATGATCTCCATTGTCACCGGTTTGACACCTTGATCTCCATAGTAGCATTGTTGTCGTCTCGCAAACTATTGCTTCTACAACTATCACAACCGCATAGTGATAAAGTAAAGCAATTACATGGCAATTACATTTCATACAATAAAGCAACAACCATAAGGATCCTACCAGTTGCCGATAACTTCACAAAACATGATCATCTCATACAATAACATATATCACATCATGTCTTGACCATATCACATCACAACATGCCCTGCAAAAACAAGTTAGACGTCCTCTACTTTGTTGTTGCAAGTTTTACGTGGCTCCTACGGGCTTCTAGCAAGAACCGTTCTTACCTACGCATCAACACCACAACGATTTTTCGACAAGTGTGCTGTTTTAACCTTCAACAAGGACCGACCATAGTCAAAATTCGATTCAACTAAAGTTGGAGAAACAGACACCAGCCAGCCACCTTTATGCAAAACAAGCTGCATGTCTGTGGGTGGAATCGGTCTCATGAATGTGATCATGTAAGGTTGGTTCGGGCCACTTCATGAACGTGGTAAGTAGTATGACTATTATCGCCCACAACTCTTTGTGTTCTACACATGCATATCATCTACGCATAGACCTGGCTCTGATGCCCACAACTCTTCATGAACGTAGCATGAAATTTCGAAAAAAATACTATGATCATGCAAGTTCTATCTAGGAGATTCATAGCAATGAGAGGGGGAGAGTGTGTCCATGTACCCTCGTAGACCGAAAGCGGAAGCGTTAGGTTAACATGGTTGACGTAGTAGAACATCTTCATGATCCAACCGATCTAGTACCAAACATATGGCAACTTTGAGTTTAGCACACATTCAGCTCGATGATGTCCCTCAAACTCTTGATCCAGCAGAGGGTCAAGGGAGAGTTTCATCAGCACGACGGCGTGGTAACGGTGATGGTGATGTGATCCACGCAGGGCTTCGCCTAAGAACTACGGCGCTATGACCGGAGGAGTAAACTGTGGAGGGGGCACCGCACACGCTAAGAGAACCATTGATGTGATATGGCGTGCCCCCGCCCTCGTATATAAAGGAGGGGAGGAGGAGGCCAGCCACCAAGGGGGCACGCCATGGGGGGAGTCCTACTAGGACTCCACCCCTAGTAGGATTCGCCCCCCCTATTTTCCTTTCTCATCGGAGGGGAAAAGGAAGGAGAGGGAGAGGGAGAGGGAAAGGGAAAGGGGGGCGCCGCCCCCTCACCTAGTCCAATTCGGACTCCCATGGGGAGGGGCACAGCCACCCCTTGCGGGCTCCCCTCTCTCTGCACTAAGGCGCATGTAAGCCCAATACTTCCCCGAGGGGTTCCGGTAACCCCTCGGTACTCCGAAATATACCCGAACCGTTCTGAAACGATTCCAGTGTCCGAATATCATCATCCAATATATCAATCTTTACCTCTCGACTATTTTGAGACTCCTTGGCATGTTCGTGATCTCATCTGAGACTTCGAACAAACTTCGGTCACCAAAACCATAACTCATAATACAAATTGTCATCGAACGTTAAGCGTGCGGACCTTATGGGTTCGAGAACTATGTAGACATGGCCGAGACACATCTCCGGTCAATAACCAATAACGGAACCTAGATTCTCATATTGGTTCCTACATATTCTACGAAGATCTTTATCGGTCAAACCGCAATAACAACATACATTATTCTCTTTGTCATCAGTATGTTACTTGCCCGAGATTCGATCGTCGGTATCCTCATACCTAGTTCAATCTTGTTACTGGAAGGTCTCGTTACTCATTCCGTAATGAATCACCCCGCAACTAACTCATTAGTCACATTGCTTGCAAGGCTTATAGTGATGTGCATTACCGAGAGGGCCCAGAGATACCTCTCCAATACTCGGAGTGACAAATCCTAATCTTGATCTATGCCGACCCAACAAACACCTTCGGAGACACCTGTAGAGCATCTTTATAATCACCCAGTTACGTTGTGATGTTTGATAGTACATAAGGTGTTCCTCCGGTATTCGGGAGTTGCATAATTTCATAGTCAAAGGAATATGTATAAGTCATGAAGAAAGTAATAGCAATAAAACTTAATGATCATTGTGCTAAGCTAACGGATGGGTCTTGTACATCACATCATTATCCTAATGATGTGGTCCCGTTCATCAAATGACAACACATGTCTATGGTCAGGAAACTTAACCATCTTTGATTAACGAGCTAGTCAAGTAGAGGCATACTAGGGACACTTTTTTTGTCTATGTATTCACACATGTACTAAGTCTCCGGTTAATACAATTCTAGCATGAATAATAAACATTTATCATGATATAAGGAAATATAAATAACAACTTTATTATTGCCTCTAGGGGCATATTTCCTTCATATAATAAAAACTTTCATATAAAGTGCATTGAATACTATGAAAATTTGATTCCTTATGATTGTTTTGAGATATGAAGATGGTGACATTAGAGTCGTGCTAGCAAGTAGTTGTGAAATTGAGAAATACTTGTGTTAAAGTTTGTGAGTACCATAGTATGCACATATGGTGAACCGTTATGCGTTGAAGTCGGAGCATGTTTATTTATTGTCTTCCTTATGAGTGGTGGCCGGGGACGAGCGATGGTCTTTTCCTACCAATCTATCCCCCTAGGAGCATGCACGTAGTAATTTGTTTTGGTGACTAATCTATTTTTGCAATAAGTATGTGAGTTCTTTATGACTAATGTTGAGTCCATGGATTATACGCACTCTCACCCTTCCACCATTGCTAGCCTCTCTAGTACCGCGCAACTTTCGCCGGTACCATAAACCCACCATATACCTTCCTCAAGACAGCCACCATACCTACCTATTATGGCATTTCCACTATTGCAATGCAACTTTCCACCGTTCTGTTTATATGACACGCTCCATTATTGTCATATTGCTATGCATCATCATGTAGCTGACATCGTATTTGTGGCAAAGCCACCGTTCATAATTCTTTCATACATGTCACTCGTGATTCATTGCACATCCCGTTACACCGCCGGAGGCATTCATATAGAGTCATATTTTGTTCTAAGTATCGAGTTGTAATTCTTGAGTTGTAAGTAAATAGGAGTGTCATGATCTTCATTATTAGAGCATTGTCCCATGTGAGGAAAGGATGATGGAGACTATGATTCCCCCACAAGTCGGGATGAGACTCCAGACGAAAAATAAATAGAAAATAAAAAATAAAGAGAAAAGAGAGAAGGGGCAATGTGACTATCCTTCTACCACACTTTTGCTTCAAAGTGGCACCATGATCTTCATGACAGAGAGTCTCCTATGATATCACTTTCATATACTAGTGGGAATTTTCATTATATAACTTGGCTTGTATATTCCAATGATGGGCTTCATCAAATTGCCCTAGGTCTTCATGACCAAGCGAGTTGGATGCACACCCACTCAGTTTTCGTTTTGAGCTTTCATAAACTTATAGCTCTAGTGCATCCGTTGCATGGAAATCCCTACACACTCACATTGATATCTATTGATGGGAATCTCCATAGCCCGTTGATACGCCTAGTTGATGTGAGACTATCTCCTTCTTTTTGACTTCTCCACAACCACCTTCTATTCCACCTATAGTGCTATGTCCATGGCTCACGCTCATGTATTGCATCATTGAAAAAGTTTGAGAACATTAAAAGTATGAAACAATTGCTTGGCTTGTCATTGGGGTTGTGCATGATTTGAATATTTTGTGTGATGAAGATGGAGCATAGCTAGACTATATGATTTTGTAGGGATAAGCTTTCTTTGGCCATGTTATTTTGAGAAGACATAATTATTTTGTTAGTAAGCTTGAAGCATTATTGTATTTATGTCAATATTGAACTTCTGTTTTGAATCATACAGATCTTAACATTCATGCCACAATAAAGAGAATTACATGATAAATATGTTAGGTAGCATTCCACATCAAATATTTTGTTTTTATTATTTAGCTACTCAAGGACGAGCATGAATTAAGCTTGGATATGCTTGATATGTCTCCAACGTATCTATAATTTTTTACTGATCCATGCTATTATATTATTTGTTTTGGATTTTTATATGCATTAATATGCTATTTTGTATTATTTTTGGGACTAAGCTATTAACCTAGAGCCCAGTGCATGTCTTTGTTTCTTCCTTGTTTTAGAGTTTCGCAGAAAAGGAATACCAAACGGAGTCCAAACGGAATGAAACTTTCGCGATGATTTTTCTTGGACCAGTAGACATCCAGAGGGCTTGGAGTGCACGTCAGGAAAGCCACAAGGTGGCCACAAGGTCGGGAGGGGCGCCTAGGGGGTAGGGCGCCCCCACCCTTGTGGGCCCCTCGTGACTCCACCGACCTATTTCTTCTGCCTATATATTCTCAAATATCCCAAAACCTTCCAGGGGAGCCATGAAACCACTTTTCCACTGCCAAAACCTTCTGTACTCATGAGATCCCATCAAGGGGCCTTTTCCGGTGTCTTACCGGAGGGGGATTCGATCACAGATGGCTTCTACAGCAACACCATTGCCTCTCCGATGAAGCATGATTAGTTTACCACAGACCTACATGTCCATAGCTAGTAGCTAGATGGCTTCTTCTCTCTCTTTGATTCTCAATACCATGTTATCCTCGATGTTCTTGGATATCTATTCGATGTAATACTTTTTTGCTGTGTGTTTGCTGAGATCCAATGAATTGTGGATTTATGATAAGCTTGTCTATGAATATTATTTGAATTTCCTCTGAATTCTTATATGCATGATTTGATATCTTTGCAAGTCCCTTCGAACTATCGATTTGGTTTGGCCAACTAGATTGGTTTTTCTTGCAATGGGAGAAGTGCTTAGCTTTAGGTTCAATCTTGCGGTGCTCGATCCTAGTGACAGAAGGGGAACCGACACGTGTTATATTGTTGACATCGAGGATAACAAGATGGGGTTTTCATCATATTGCTTGAGTTTATCCTGCTACATCATGTCATCTTACTTAATGCGTTACTCTGTTCTTATGAACTTAATACTCTAGAGCAGGTAGGAGTCGGTCGATGTGTGGAGTAATAGTAGTAGATGGAGGCAGGAGTCGGTCTACTTCATACGTGCAGATGCCTCTATTCATGACCATTGCCTTAGATACCGTCATAACTTTACGCTTTTCTATCAATTGCTCGGCAGTAATTTGTTCACCCACCGTAATATTTTCTATCTTGAGAGAAGCTTCTAGTGAAACCTATGGCTCCCAGGTCTAGTTTCCATCATACAAGTTTCCGATCTACAATTTTAGTTTCCTATTTACTTTCTTTGCAATCTTTTACTTTATGATCTATAAACCAAAAATACCAAAAATATTACTTTACCGTTTATCCATCTATATCAGATCTCACTTTGCAAATAACCGTGAAGGGATTGACAACACCTTTATCGCATTGGGTGCAAGTTGGTGTTTGTTTGTGCAGGTATTCGGTGGCTTGTGCATTGTCTCCTACTGGGTTGATATCTTCATTCTCAAAAACTGAGGGCAATACTTACTCTACATTGTTGCATCACCATTTCCTCTTCAAGGGAAAAACCAATGCAAGCTCAACAGGTAGCAACGAGCAGTCCGCCGCGTAGGCAAACCGGGAGGCGTGCGTGCAGGTGTGTGAATTGATGGGAGGCATGCTTGCTGTGTAGTGTCATTGGTAGGCGTGCGAGTAGCTCTGTGAAATGATGGTAGGCATGCCAGCAGCCCGATGCACACGCTCACAGGGAGGCGAGCTAGCGGTTTGACCGACGCCTGCCTCTCTCCCACGACTCCATATTAATGGCGCACCCGAGCGGCCGCACCCCCCATCCTCTCCACAGACACAATCCTCTCTCTCCACTTGCATACTCGACGCCGCTCTCAGTCCTCAAAGCCGTCCGTGTATGCGGATGCCACCGAAGCGCCCATCGCAGGGAGTGGCGACGTCGGGGCTACTGAAGGAACGAAGCACAGCATGGAGATGGAGACATAGGTTGCCATCACCACCGAGGTATCGCTGCACCCTGACGCCGTCGACAGCGTCGAGCTTCCACACCCGGAGGCGGAGGCCAACATCGACTCCGGTGACGACCCGGGCGACGACCCCGACGATGACTCCGACGACCACTCCGGCGACAACTCCGGCGATGACGGACAACTGGTTAGTCATCTATACCCATTTATGTGTCAAATAGATCCTAGGGTTTCCCTGGTTACTCCTATCTCCCCCCTTTTGGAATATAAATCCTATGGTTATGTTCTCCCAATCCATGAAATCTGAGTAAGTTTCTTTAGATCCGTGTAGTGTATTGATTGTTTGAATGGTACAAGTGATTATTGATTAGTTGTTTCATCTGTGCAAATGATTTCTTCTAGTAATCCGACTAGGGTTAGTGTCCGTGCTAATAATTCCTAGCCAGGACTTGACAATTGATTTTGAATGACCTACATATATGTTTGTGCCATTATTTTCTTCAAGATTGGTTTGTACATAGATGACTGTGCTTACAAATCGAACCATAATATCTGGATATGTATAAAAATAGCCATAAATTCCTAATCCTACTTCAGAGCATGTAAACATTGATTTGATGCAAAATTTTGGCAACTGCCAAATGTTCGCTAGAGATTAGTTTGTAAACATTAATTTGACGCCACACTTTTTTTACTATTTGTATAGGTGTTGTCTAATAATGTGGACAGCGAGGATGAAGATGGCCAGAGGAGGTACAAGAGGCAAATCATGAGGGAGCTTTATGCGGGAATGCATAACAGGCATATTACGACCTGGGACGGCGGCTATCGATGCCCATTTTGCAACCACAAGCTTCATGATGCGTATGAAAGTGTTCTAGCGCATGCAAGAGGACGAGTTGTTGGCTCCTTCAAGTAGAAGTATTCTCGCAGGGTGGTGCACGATGCATACGCCGAGTACCTAGAGAAGCTTCGGAATCGTGCCGACAGATGAGATGAGATGTGCGATCGAACTATGTATTGTTGAACTATGTACTTATGGTTGAACTATGCTTGTGTACGCTTATTATCTATGTTTGAGTATTTTTAATCTATGTTTCTTTATGTGTAAATGTGGGATATGGATGCAATCAGTTCGGTTGATGGAATCTACCTCCGTCCTAGTTTATTGGTCCCCTTTGTAATTTGTGTTAAATTTTGACCAAGGATTTAACTGAAAAAATGTTAGTGCAGGTCAGCAAAAATTATATCGTTGGATGAGTATTTGAACATAGTGTTCAATGATATAATTTTTGGTGACATGCATAAACATTTGTTAGATAAATATTTGGTCAAAATTTGGTACAAATTACAAAGGGGACCAATAAACCAGGACGGAAGTAGTACGTCAATCACAAATGGTTCCCAAAATTGGAATTGTGTGCAATTACTCTCATTTTGCCTGCTACGTTAATCACACACGGCTGGCTCTAGCAAACCATTGCATCCAAAATTCTTTGTGGGATAGAAAACCCTCACCACCCAATTCAAAAAAGAAAAACGAAAACCCTCACCATCCCCACGTCACAAAAACCCTCACCCTGCCTACCACCCCCTCCGGTCCAGATTCCCACCTGCAGAAGCTTCTCTGCGTCTATGCATGGCACTGCCTATCGTGGCAGCAACCACTTAGCTCGACGCCTGCCACCGCCGCCAGGCTACCAGCAAACTCCACCGCATTTTGTCACTTCCGCTTGCCGTCGCCTATCACCATCGACTTCTCGACGCTGCTCGCGGTCGACCTAGCTCCGCCCGGTTGAGGAATCCGCCATACTGAGGGTTTTTTCTCATGGACAACATGGTAACTAATTAAATGAGATATTATCTCTTCTCTTATCCCAGTTCATCTGCCTCCTTTAATCACTCGGCTGAAATCACCATGAGTTCATTTTTATTCAAGCTCATTTGAGGGCTTTCTTTCATTCGTAGAGTGTACAGTGTGAAGACACATCAGGACTTTGCAGCCCCGCCAGACATCCATGGAATTCCATCTCACTGTCCCAGATGACTTGAGGATGCGCATGGTATGTTTGATCTCACCATAAATCAGTTGGCATGGCCTACTTTCCTGAACATTTCCTAAATATTGCTACATTTGGATAAAAGGTACCACATGCACCATATACGTCAAAGGGGATTGTTTTTTCTCTTCTTTCTATATTAGGCAAATTAATGAGTATTGTTCTTTTGATTACTCTCATATGTCCATGACATCATGTTTACCCTATCTGTTTAATTATAGATTTTTGTCCTTCGATTTCAACTGTTGTACAGTTCTTTCAATTTGGGCCCATATTTGGATGTTACCATATTTTCTTTAACAATCCTACCATTTTCTGTAGCGCGTCCCTTGCTATGCAACAGAATTTGTAGTGCACAATCTTTCCCTTTACATAAATCAAAACTGCAGGGATGTCATACTGAACACAAACCATGGATTTACAGTCGTTGCTACTATAAGACTTGATGAACGTGGTGACTCCTATTTTCGCACTGCCCTTTGGAAAGGAATTTCTAAGTTTTATGTACTGAAAGTTGCACTAAAATTGCACTACACATAGAAGAGCATGGTCATGAGAAATATGCTAACTTCCCCGATGATATGATCCGTCCAGACATTGTTCAAAGTAAGTTTTCTTTTCAAGTATCTGCATGTTGACTTACCCAGCAATATCAAATGAATTGTGTAGTATTTAAGCAAGAAATCGATAGAGGAAAAGGTGTTGCGATGTTTCGATTAGATGGTGGCAATCGTTTTCTGTGGGAGTCAACCTTGACGATCCGACTATGAACGTGTGAGACATCGCGCCTTAGCAATCGCTAAACCAACTTCTGAGGGGTTATTGACCATGCCGGAGCACGATCAACCTGACCACGAGGGTCTGTTTCCTGCAAGCAAACGAAGAACAAGCAAGAAACTAAGATTGCAATCTGGATATTGCGAATATAAGATGAAAGCTTTATTGATCAAGGTGGGGTTCTGTGATGCCTTGGTTTGGTCATTGAACACAAACGAAGTACGCGAAGCTGCAGCTATGGCGAACTTTTAATCTAAACAAAACCGAAAGTCTAAATGATGCCCTAAGGGATGTATATATGGAGGAAGAGGGGGGAATTTCGTGTCCCTTGGAGGAGGAGTCCGAAACCAACCCTAAAATTTCCCCCACACATTCAGACTCTAAAAATAGCATATACTTGACTATTTTGAAATTACATGGGCTTGGCCCAAAAATAAGGTGACACAGCACCTATAATAGCCTTTGGACGAAATTTATGAAGTGACATCTTGTATAGTTCGTCCAAGGCTTCATGCACTCATTATGGTGGCTTCAAAGTCCTGAAATCATCACTTGTAACTCCGTTCTTGTTCCTGATATGTCTCCATCGTATCTATAATTTTTGATTGTTCCATGCCAATATTCTACAACTTTCATATACTTTCGGCAAATTTTTATACTATTTTTGGGACTAACCTATTGATCTAGTGCCCAGTGCCATTTCATGTTTGTTGCATGTTTTTTGTTTCGCAGAATATGCATATCAAACAGAGTCCAAACGAGATAAAAACTGACGGAGATTTTTTTGGAATATATATGATTTTGGGGAATAAAAATCCACGCGAGACGATGCCCGAGGGGGCCACGAGGCAAGGGGCGCACCCCTGACCCTCATGGCCACCCCGTAAGATGGTTGATGCCCTTCTTTCGCCGCAAGAAAGCTAATATCCGGATAGAGATCATGCTAAAATTTCAGCCCAATCGGAGTTACGGATCTCCGGGAATATATAAAATGGTGAAGGGGTAGAATCTAAAAACGCAGAAACAGAGAGAGACAGATCCAATCTCGGAGGGGCTCTCGCGTCTCCCACGCCATGGAGGCCATGGACCAGAGGGGAAACCCTTCTCCCATCTAGGGAGGAGGTCAAGGAAGAAGAATAAGAAGGGGGCTCTCCCCCCTCGCTTCCGGTGGCACCGGAGTGCCACCGGGGGCCATCATCATCACCGCAATGTTCACCAACAACTTCACCACCATCATCACCAACTCTTCCCCCCTCTATGCAGTGGTGTAATGTAACGCCCCGAGACCGATGCTCGAGAAGACTTCTATATGTTCCAGGTTTCGTTGTGTGTTTCTTTTGTGCCTGCCCTTTTATTTGTGCATTGCATCATGTCATCATGCAACCCGTTTTAAAAACTAAACCAAATAAACCGTATGGATCTTCGATCCATTTAAACCGAGGGAATTCACATGGTGAGTTCTCTTTATAACATATCATCCTAGTATTTAGGGACCTACTATAAATATTCCATTAGTTTGGAATTAACCGCAAACACACTTGCAATTTAAACTCTCAAGTGTCTTCTGCTTCAAGTTTCACCTCCAAACTTTGCCAATAATTCTTTTCCCTTTTATCGAGACTCTTCCTGTTTTCCCAACATTTTTGGACTCTTCAAAAAAACCTTGAGTTTATTCAAACCATTTGAATTAAATTCAAATGTATTTGAATTTAAATCTTTCAATCATGCCACTTTCATTTTCCTAGATCGAGCTCAGTTTTGTGAGTCTGAAAAAAATACCCCTTTGCCTAAGTCCCTTCTCTTCCCTTTTTATTTTCCTTTCCTTTCTTTCTTTCCTTTTTTTCTTTCTTTCTCTGGTACGAGAGAATGAGGGAGAGAGGAGAACCCCAGTGCAGCCCAGTCGGCCAGTTGGGCCTCCAGCAGCCTCGTCCCACCAGTGGCCCAAGGCCCAGTCATGCCCCCGTAAACCTAGCGAGCCCCTCCTCGTTCCCTTCTGCCGCCGCTGGCCCGATGCCCATCTCACTACTCGATACCCCAACCTCTCGCTCCCGTGCCTGATCGATCCAGCGCCTCCAAGGGCGACACCCGATTCCCGTGGCCCTGACCTCAGCCTCGGCCATGGCGCCGCGCCGCCGACCACCAGCAGGACGCCGCCCATGGACGCGCCCGTCCCCGAGCATCGATCCGGCCCTCGTCGAGCCTCCGTGCAGCACCCGCCTCCCTGGATGCGTCTCTGGTATCTCCGTCCTCCAGCCGCCGCCGAGGGAGCTCCCCGAAGCCGGCACCGTGTTCCTCCAGCACCACGACCAGGCTGCCCTCTCCTTTCCCTGCGCAAGAGCTCGCAGCCACCACCATGGCGCGTCTTGCTACTCCCCCTAGCACCCAATCCTTTCCTTCTACTCCCTCAGTCATGGCACTTCGCCGCTCTTTTGCTCGCCCGCCTTCCCTCGCGCGACCTGCATGGCCGTCGACCATGGATGCTATCGTGCTGGCCTGCAGCTTCGAGTGTGCTGCTGTGCCTTGCTGCTCCTGCTTCGTACGATAGCGGATGACCTCCGTCGAGCTTGCCCGGCCACCTTCGACCTTGGCGTGGCCCTGCCTCCACTAGCAGTCTCCTTCTGTCGGCCGTTTCCATGGGTTCGGGGAGCCCCATGTCATGTCCGTGGCCTTCGTGTCTATTGATGCTCCGTTGTTTTCTTTCTCCATCGTCTCCGCGAGCTCGTCAAATCCTATACCCGGAGCCCAAGTCGGAAGAGTCCGTGGATGTACATCTCATTTGTGCCATTTTGGATGATCAAGGACGTTTCGGGTTTCTTCAAGTACCATTACACCCGGAGACCACGGATTCGTGAAGTTCCACTACCGTCGCCGTGGATCCAACAAGTTCGCGAGTACGACTACTTCCCACGACGACCATGTACCACTACCGTCCCGATGATCGCCGATGAACGATAGGACGACTACTTCTACCGCCGTCACCGTGAACATCTACTTCCACTACCGTCGCCGGAATCGCGAGAACCTCTACCGACGACCTCGGAAAGTGTACGATGACCGTTGTCGAAGACTCGTACCTCTACCGCTTCCCGGACGTGTACCACGACGGCCGTGAACGACTACTTCCTCTACGAACTCGAACTGCTCTGAGAATACTCCTTTGTAAGGTATAACCTCGACACGACCGTCCATGGACCGAATGCATGTTTTGTGATACGAGATGAACCCCGTGTTTGTAGCGTGCCCGTTTGTTACGTGCACGACCCTCGGTTGCCATGCCGCCGACACATGAGACACCCGGTATCCGGGAGCGCCCCACCTTCTTTTGCTCGCTCCTGTCACTTCCTTTTCCACCGGTATCTCTATGAGCTACCGGAACCGATATATTGCCGTGGCATCACTTCCGGATTCGTTGTCGTGGCACCCCTTTCGTTTCCGCCACGATGACAAATGCCTCATATCTTTTCGTGCCAACATTTTCAGAAATATTGCATAAAACTTGCTCATGTCATGCGCATCATGATAACAACATTTAAATGTTTAAAATTTTTGTTGTACCAAGTTGATAAATGCATATGGGGATTTACCGGGTTTGTTGTTTATTATATCCGGCCCCATTTAAAATTGTTTAGGTGGTTTAGTCTTGTTATGTTTCACCTCTTGCCATGTTAACCAACATTTAATATTGTTGAGTACCTAAACAAGAGAGAACTAAATAACTTGAATGTGGTGTTTGCATATTGAGCTCCACTTAATTTGTAGGATTGTTTGTGCACTTTGCCATGCCATGCTTCATTAAACCGGACATGCATCATACTTGCTTGTGCATCATGCCATATTTATGTGGTGGTTGTTTACTATGATTGTTTGCTTCTTTCCGGTGTTGCTTCTTCGGGTTGATTCCGGTAACTTCGTGTGGTGAGAATCCGTTCATCTACGTCTGTTTGTCTTCCTCATGGACTCGTTCTTCTTCCTCGCGGGATTTCAGGCAAGATGATCATACCCTCGAAATCACTACTATCTTTGCTTTGCTAGTTGCTCGCTCTTTTGCTATGCCTATGCTGCGATACCTACCACTTGCTTATCATGCCTCCCATATTGTTAAGCCAAGCCTCTAACCACCTTGTCCTAGCAAACCGTTGATTGGCTATGTTACCGCTTTGCTCAGCCCTTCTTATAGCGTTGTTAGTTGCAGGTGAAGATTGAAGTTTGTTCCTTGTTGGGACATGGAGATGTTGTTCTTTGTTGGAACATGTTTACTTGTTGGGATATCACAATATATCTTATTTAATTAATGCATCTATATACTTGGTAAAGGGTGGAAGGCTCGGCCTTATGCCTGGTGTTTTGTTCCACTCTTGCCGCCCTAGTTTCCGTCATATCGGTGTTATGTTCCCGGATTTTGCGTTCCTTACGCGGTTGGGTTATAATGGGAACCCCTTGACAGTTCGCCTTGAATAAAACTCCTTCAGCAAGGCCCAACATTGGTTTTACCATTTGCCACCTAGCCTTTTCTTTCCCTTGAGTCAGTCGGCTCAAGGGTCATCTTTATTAAACCCCCGAGCCAGTGCTCCTTTGAGTGTTGGTCCAACCCAGAGCACCGTGGAGGGCCATCCCTTGGAAAGTTGGGTTACGTCGGCTCCTGTACGCTTAGCTTATCCGGTGTGCCCTGAGAACGAGATATGTGCAGCTCCTATCGGGATTTTTCGGCACAGCGGGTGGTCTTGCTGGACTTGTTTTACCATTGTCGAGGATGTCTTGTAGAACCGGGATACCGAGTCCGATCGAAATGTCTCGGGAGGTGGTCTATTCCTTCGTTGACCGTGAGAGCTTGTGATGGGCTAAGTTGGGACACCCCTGCAGGGATTTGAACTTTCGAAAGCCGTGCCCGCGGTTATGGGCAGATGGGAATTTGTTAATGTCCGATTGTAGAAAACCTGAAGTTGACCTTAATTAAAATACATCAACCGCGTGTGTAACCGTGATGGTCTCTTTTCGGCGGAGTCCGGGAAGTGAACACGGTGTTGGAGTTATGCTTGACGTAGGTTGATCTAGGATCACTTCTTGATCATACTTTTATCGACCATGCTTTGCCTTCTCTTCTCGCTCTCCTTTGCGTATGTTAGCCACCATATATGCTAGTCGCTTGCTGCAGCTCCACCTCATACCTTTACCTTACCCATAAGCTTAAATAGTCTTGATCGCGAGGGTGCGAGATTGCCGAGTCCCTGTGGCTCACAGATACTTCCAAAACCAGCTTGCAGGTGCCGATGAGTTCGTGCAGACGACGCAACCAAGCTCAAGGAGGAGCTCGATGAAGATCTTGTCCTTTGTGTTGTTTCGTTCTAGTTGATCAGTAGTGGAGCCCAGTTGGGGTCGATCGGGGACCGTGTCGCATTTGGGGTTCTTCTTTTATTTTGGTTCCGTAGTCGGACCCTGATTGTATTTGGATGATGTAATGCTTTATTCATGTATTGTGTGAAGTGGCGATTGTAAGCCAACTATGTATCTCTTTCCCTTATGTATTACATGGGTTGTGTGAAGATTACTTCACTTGCGACATTGCTTTCAATGCGGTTATGCCTCTAAGTCGTGCTTCGACACGTGGGAGATATAGCCGCATCGAGGGCGTTACAAGTTGGTAATCAGAGCCTTCCCCGACCTTAGGAGCCCCCACTGCTTGATCGAATTAGCAGCCGTTGTTGAGTCTAGAAAAAAAATGTTTTGAGTCATTTAGGAATTATATATCGGAGGGTTTAGGAATTCTTTTTACTCCCCAGTCCCTTCATCGCTCTGGTAAGGCATCCTGACGTAGAGTTTTGACTCTTCTCTTCTCAAATTTCACGAAGTTTTTTTAGGATCACGCGGGTATCTTGGAATCGTTTCGATGGTTTTGTGACGAGAACATTGTCTTGTTGCCTCCTGTCAGGGGTTTTGTGGCAGTGTCCCGGGGAGTTGAGCTCCGAGGTGTTGTCGTCACAATTTTATCGTTGCAGTTTTGGAATACCTGAGTTTAGTACGCCGACATCGAAAATCTCTTTTATGCAGTTCGTTGGTGAGATAACCTCGACGCCACCCAGTACTGGGGCGGGAGTTCGGGAGTATTGCCATAACTCGTATAACGGATGCTTTTCGAAGGTTGAGGTAGACGATTTCCGAAGGTTTCTTGGTTATGTGTTGAAGGATGGATACAGCTGGATGTAGGATTTGTTAGTTTTGGGTGAGATATTATGCTTCCCCTGTATCCCCAACACCTGATTGCATAACCGGAAAATTTCGGGAGTTTATAAGTGGGAATTCAAGTAGCTCTTAGGATATCCTTCCGACAGATGTATGATATGAAATTGGGGTTCGACGTCTAGGGGTCCGCCTATTCACGGTCGGTTTTACAGTGGTCTCGTTGTGTCTTAAAGAGTCCTTGGCTATGCCAACTCGGGGACGCTTCGTATGTCATGTGCACTGCCTTGTACATGATGGTGCTGTACGATTGAGCCCGTGTAGGCCCCACCATGAAAACTTCGGACGAAATCTCTATCATATGTTTGTTCCGGCTTATTTTGCAAGCCAATCCTTTGTTTGTTTTGAATTGTGGTATTCGAGTTGCTTCGAAGTCAAGTGTTGATTACATACCTTTCCTAAACGGTGTTCTCATACTCCGATGTGAATACCAATCCTTCATGATAATCGAGATTGTCAAGTCAATCATTTTCACCGGTGTGTTTCTCTTCAAGTGGACCCGATCATTTCAACATTCGCAAGATAACCTCTAACTCTTCTCAACGTTGTTCGTTTCATCCATCTTTAAGTTGACTTTGTTTCCCTCCCTCCCACCCTTGTTTCTTCAAGGACTCAGATTTCTTAATCAAGTATCTTTTTATTGATGAGAAGTCTCTCCATTCTTTTTCGTCAATATTCGTATCCGGTGATTCTCGGGAACATTCTAACGGAGCTTCATGTTCAACATTATTTGTTCTCTTTCTTCTCCGGTGGTTTCAATTCAAGCTTTTGGTGTTGATCATATCCTTTCCTCGTTTCTAATGCCTTCTCATACCGGTGCACCTCATAATGATTCATTTCTCGCTATTCAATTGTTTTGGAGTGCTCAAGATATCTCAAAAGATTCATTTCCATTCTCAATCCTTTCAAGCTCTTTCGAGGTTGTTATCTCATTCAAGTCATTTAATTCAACCGATGCAATCTCTCCTTCAAATCATTTCAACGGTGTTAT
This sequence comes from Triticum dicoccoides, assembly GCF_002162155.2. Taxonomy (NCBI): domain Eukaryota; kingdom Viridiplantae; phylum Streptophyta; class Magnoliopsida; order Poales; family Poaceae; genus Triticum; species Triticum dicoccoides. The sequence goes on from NC_041384.1 coordinate 287,456,954, forward strand.
ATTTTGAGTGGGCCCTAACCCACAGGTCTTTTCCCAGGATCTTACCTGACTCTTCTTATTTTCCCGGGGGTAACCTCAATTTCATTTCGAAGTTTGACATAAGAATGAAGTTTTCATCAGTCAGATGTATTTCTCCAAGATCTCTCAATTTCTTATCATCGTTGGATCAACCTTTCCATTCTTCATTCCGGAGTATCTCAGCAATTCATGGTGGTGTTTCTCGTCGTCATTCTCAACATTTGAAGACCGAAGAAGAGTTTTACATCCATATTTTATCCGTTCTCTCAGAGATTCGTGGTTCTAGTTCGAGACCATCCTCTCATAATTGTTTTCGATTGTCAGAATTCTTTTCATCCTTCCGGAGCAATTCAGGAGCTTTTTTTTTCAGTGTGTTCATCCGGAGTCCATCATCTCAGAATTTATTCATTCTCAGCTTTCAGCTCTCATACTCCAAATTTTACCGGTGCTTCGTTCAAGTGATCTCTAATCAGTTCATGATCCCTTCGTTCTCATGTATCTAGATTCTCTTGAGCATCTTCGTTCATTTGCAAATTCTTTCCAGTGTTTCTTTATCTTCTCTTGGTTCATTTTTAATTCTTACGGTGGTTCGTTCAAGATCTCTCTTCCGTATCAATTCATTCATTCTTTTCCAATCCCGACCGGTGATTTGTTGAAGGCCTCTACAAGTTTGCGCATTATCTATCTTAATCCTTTTTACGAGAATAAGTAGTATGTCAAATCCGTTGATTGTCATCAATTTAATTGATGAAGGACGAGCATAATGTAATTCCTATTCTTGTTTCATCCGAATGAGTAATTTCTTTTTTCCAGAGTGGTTCATCATATCATATTCTCAGTTTGAGATGCCTTATCTTTTCTTTCCCGGAGTTCCAAGCTCTCGCAATTATGTAATCACGGGGATCTATCAAAAATCTTTACAGGGTTTCAGCTTGTGTTTTCAGCTTCTCTCCCTTTTTCTGTTTGATCATTCTTTTGTTTACCGGAATTCTTCATGGAGGCTCTACATAATGATTCATCAAGGATTTAATCCATTCTGAAACGTTCATCAAGATGATTTTCAGAGGAGTTCAAGCATTCTTAATCTTGCTATCCAGAGTGCAATTCTTTCTTCCGTATTATTGGAGGTGGTATTATGCCATTCTTGATAATTTGAGTTCATGTTTTCATGATTCACATGGTGTCAAGAATGAGATATTTTAAATCCATCAATCTCGTCATTGGAGTTATCTTGGGTTATATTTCACCTAAAGCCTTCCCTAAGGATTGTTGCTATCTATGGTGATTATAAATGATCCAAGTTCTTCATTTATCCTTTCGGTGAAATAAGTTTCTCGTTTCCTTGTTCTTACCAATCAAATTATTTTTCCTGTGAGTGGTAGGTTTTCATCTCTTAATTTGAGATGTACTCCACAAGAGCATATCAAGCTTATCCTTTCGTTGTTGGTTTTCCAACAACTCCGTTCAACCCTTCTCCTAAAGATGCCTTTTCAAACTCTTTGTGGCAGAAGTTGGCATTTTCTTCTCCATTCTTTATTTTAATCATCTATCTTCTATTACCCTCTCCCGGAGGAATTGTGTTGCTGCTCTTTTCAAACCTTTTTCTTGTCCTCATCATGTTTATCATCTTAACCGGAGTGTTGTGCCCCTTTGCTCAAGCTCTTTCATTTTATCTAGTCTTTCATCTCTTTTCATCCGAAGTGCTGTCCGAATTTGTAATTCCTTATTCCGCTTCCCTACCGGAGTGCTTTCAACTTCATTTATCTCCGTTGTATTCTTTTCTCGATATGGCTTAACCTTTTCAAGTTTCTTTGGTCTCACTCGTTTGTCAAAGAAGCAACTTAGTTTTACCTCTTCTCTTTCTCTTCCGCTTGTCCCTCCGGTGCCATTCTAGATCTCGGGACGAGATCCTCTCATAGTGGTGGAGTGTTGTAACGCCCCGAGACCGATGCTCGAGAAGACTTCTATGTGTTCCAGGTTTCGTTGTGTGTTTCTTTTGTGCCTGCCCTTTTATTTGTGCATTGCATCATGTCATCATGCAACCCGTTTTAAAAACTAAACCAAATAAACCATATGGATCTTTGATCCATTTAAACCGAGGGAATTCACATGGTGAGTTCTCTTTATAACATATCATCCTAGTATTTAGGGACCTACTATAAATATTCCATTAGTTTGGAATTAACCGCAAACACACTTGCAATTTAAACTCTCAAGTGTCTTCTGCTTCAAGTTTCACCTCCAAACTTTGCCAACAATTCTTTTCCCTTTTATCGAGACTCTTCCTGTTTTCCCAACATTTTTGGACTCTTAAAAAAACCTTGAGTTTATTCAAACCATTTGAATTAAATTCAAATGTATTTGAATTAAATTCAAATGTATTTGAATTTAAATCTTTCAATCATGCCACTTTCATTTTCCTAGATCGAGCTCAGTTTTGTGAGTCTGAAAAAATACCCCTTTGCCTAAGTCCCTTCTCTTCCCTTTTTATTTTCCTTTCCTTTCTTTCTTTCCTTTTTTTCTTTCTTTCTCTGGTACGAGAGAATGAGGGAGAGAGGAGAACCCCAGTGCAGCCCGGTCGGCCAGTTGGGCCTCCAGCAGCCTCGTCCCACCAGTGGCCCAAAGCCTAGTCACGCCCCCGTAAACCTAGCGAGCCCCTCCTCATTCCCTTCCGCCGCCGCTGGCCCGATCCCCATCTCACTGCTCGATACCCCAACCTCTCGCTCCTGTGCCTGATCGATCCAGCGCCTCCAAGGGCGACGCCCGATTCCCCCGACCCTGACCTCGGCCTCGGCCATGGCGCCGCGCCACCGACCACCAGCAGGACGCCGCCCATGGACGCGCCCGTCCCCGAGCATCGATCCGGCCCTCGTCGAGCCTCCGTGCAGCACCCGCCTCCCTGGACGCGTCTTTGGTATCTCCGTCCTCCAGCCATGCCCGAGGGAGCTCCCCGAAGCCAGCGCCATGTTCCTCCAGCACCACCACCAGGCTGCCCTCTCCTTCCCCCTGCGCAGGAGCTCGCAGCCACCACCATGGCGCGTCTTGCTACTCCCCCCAGCACCCAATCCTTTCCTTCTACTCCCTCAGTCATGGCACTTCTCCGCTCTTTTGCTCGCCCGCCTTGCCTCGCGCGACCTGCATGGCCACCAGCTATGGATGCCATCATGCTGGACTGCAGCTTCGAGTGCGCTGCTGTGCCTTGCTGCTCCTGCTTCGTACGGCAGCGGATGACCTCCGTCGAGCTTGCCCGGCCACCTTCGACCTCGGCGTGGCCCTGCCTCCACTAGCAGTCTCCTACTGTCGGCCGTTTCCATGGGTTCGGGGAGCCCCAAGTCATGTCCGTGGCCTTCGTGTCTATTGATGCTCCGCTGTTTTCTTTCTCCATCGTCTCCTCAAGCTCGTCAAATCCTGTACCCGGAGCCCAAGTCGGAAGACTCCGTGGATGTACATCCCATTTGTGCAATTTTGGATGATCAAGGATGTTTCGGGTTTCTTCAAGTACCATTACACCCGGAGACCACGGATTCGTGAAGTTCCACTACCGTCGCCGTGGATCCAACAAGTTCGTGAGTACGACTACTTCCCACGACGACCTTGTACCACTACCATCCCGATGATCGCCGATGAACGATAGGACGACTACTTCTACCGCCGTCGCCATGAACATCTACTTCCATTAGCATCGCCGGAATTGCGAGAACCTCTACCGACGACCTCAGAACATGTACGACGACCGTTGTCGAAGACTCGTACCTCTACCGCTTCCTGAACGTGTACCACGACGGCCGTGAATGACTACTTCCTCTACGAACTCGAACCGCTCTGAGAATGCTCCCTTGTAAGGTATAACCTCGACACGACCGTCCATGGACCAAATGCATGTTTTGTGATACGAGATGAACCCCGTGTTTGCAGCGTGCCCGTTTGTTACGTGCATGACCCTCGGTTGCCATGCCGCCGACACATGGGACACCCAGTATCCAGGAGCGCCCCACCTTCTTTTGCTCGCTCCCGCCACTTCCTTTTGCACCGATATCTCTATGAGCTACCGGAACCGATATATTGCCGTCGCATCACTTCCGGATTCATTGTCGTGGCACCCCTTTCGTTTCCGCCATGATGACAAATGCCTCATATCTTTTCGTGCCAACATTTTCATAAATATTGCATAAAACTTGCTCATGTCATGCGCATCATGATAATAACATTTAAATGTTTAAAATTGTTGTTGTACCAAGTTGATAAATGCATATGGGGATTTACCAGGTTTGTTGTTTATTATATCCGGCCCCATTTAAAATTGTTTAGGTGGTTTAGTCTTGTTATGTTTCACCTCTTGCCATGTTAACCAACATTTAATATTGTTGAGTACCTAAACGAGAGAGAACTAAATAACTTGAATGTGGTGTTTTGTCAATATGCAACGGAGTTGCATATTGAGCTCCACTTAATTTGTAGGATTGTTTGTGCACTTTGCCATGCCATGCTTCATTAAACCGGACATGCATCATACTTGATTGTGCATCATGCCATAGTTATGTGGTGATTGTTTACTATGATTGTTTGCTTCTTTCCGGTGTTGCTTCTTCGGGTTGATTTCGGTAACGTCGTGTTGTGAGGATCCGTTCATCTACGTCTGTTTGTCTTCCTCATGGACTCGTTCTTCTTCCTTGCGGTATTTCAGGCAAGATGATCATACCCTCGAAATCACAACTATCTTTGCTTTGCTAGTTGCTCGCTCTTTTGCTATGCCTATGCTGCGATACCTACCACTTGCTTATCATGCCTCCCATATTGTTAAGCCAAGCCTCTAACCACCTCGTCCTAGCAAACCGTTGATTGGCTATGTTACCGCTTTGCTCAGCCCCTCTTATATCGTTGTTAGTTGCAGGTGAAGATTGAAGTTTGTTCCTTGTTGGTACATGGAGATGTTGTTCTTTGTTGGAACATGTTTACTTGTTGGGATATCACAATATATCTTATTTAATTAATGCATCTATATAGTTGGTAAAGGGTGGAAGGCTCGGCCTTATGCCTGGTGTTTTGTTCCACTCTTGCCGCCCTAGTTTCTGTCATATCGGTGTTATGTTCCTGGATTTTGCGTTCCTTACGCGGTTGGGCTATAATGGGAACCCCTTGACAGTTCGCCTTGAATAAAACTCCTCCAGCAAGGCCCAACATTGGTTTTACCATTTGCCACATAGCCTTTTCTTTCCCTTGAGTCGGCCGGCTCAAGGGTCATCTTTATTAAACCCCTGGGCCAGTGCTCCTTTGAGTGTTGGTCCAACCCAGAGCACCGTGCAGGGCCATCCCTTGGCAACTTGGGTTACGTCGGCTCCTGTACGCTTAGTTTATCTGGTGTGCCCTGAGAACGAGATATGTGCATCTCCTATCGGGATTTGTCGGCACAGCGGGTGGTCTTGCTGGACTTGTTTTACCATTGTCGAGGATGTCTTGTACAACCGGGATACCGAGTCTGATCGGAATGTCTCGAGAGGAGGTCTATTCCTTTGTTGACCATGAGAGCTTGTGATGGGCTAAGTTGGGACACCCCTGCAGGGATTTGAACTTTCGAAAGCCGTGCCCGCGGTTATGGGCAGATGGGAATTTGTTAGTGTCCGGTTGTAGAAAACCTGAAGTTGACCTTAATTAAAATACATCAACCGCGTGTGTAACCGTGATGGTATCTTTCCGGCGGAGTTCGGGAAGTGAACACGGTGTTGGAGTTATGCTTGACGTAGGTTGTTCTAGGATCACTTCTTGATCATACTTTTATCGACCGTGCTTTGCCTTCTCTTCTCGCTCTCATTTGCGTATGTTAGCCACCATATATGCTAGTCGCTTGCTGCAGCTCCACCTCATACCTTTACCTTACCCATAAGCTTAAATAGTCTTGATCGCGAGGGTGCGAGATTGCTGAGTCCCTGTGGCTCACAGATACTTCCAAAACCAGCTTGCAGGTGCCGATGAGTTCGTGCAGATGACGCAACCAAGCTCAAGGAGGAGCTCGATGAAGATCTTGTCCTTTGTGTTGTTTCATTCTAGTTGTAGTGGAGCCCAGTTGGGGTCGATCGGGGACCGTGTCGCATTTGGGGTTCTTCTTTTATTTTGGTTTCGTAGTTGGACCCTTATTGTATTTGGATGATGTAATGCTTTATTCATGTATTATGTGAAGTGGCGATTGTAAGCCAACTATGTATCTCTTCCCCTTATGTATTACATGGGTTGTGTGAAGATTACCTCACTTGCGACATTGCTTTCAATGCGGTTATGCCTCTAAGTCGTGCTTCGACACGTGGGAGATATAGCCGCATCGAGGGCGTTACATGTAACCTCTTTCTTACCCGCTGTAATCTCTACTTAAACATGGTATTCAACACTATATATTATTTCCCAATGATGTATGGTTATCCTATGATGTTTGAGTAGATCCGCTTTGTCCTATGGGCTATTTGATGATCAAGATTGGTTTGAGTTGCATGTTTTATTATTGGTGCTGTCCTATGGTCTTCTCCATGTCGCGCAAGCGTGAGGGATCCCCGCTGTAGGGTGTTGCAATACGTTTATGATTCGCTTATAGTGGTTGCGTGAGTGACCGAAACACAAACCCGAGTAAGGGGGTTGTTGCGTATGGGATAAAGAGGAATTGATTCTTTAATGCTATGGTTGGGTTTTACCTTAATGATCTTTAGTGGTTGTGGATGCTTGCTAGAGTTCCAATCATAAGTGCATATGATCCAAGTAGAGAAAGTATGTTAGCTTATGCCTCTCCCTCATATAAAATTGCAATAATGATTACCGGTCTAGTTATCGATTGCCTAGGAACAAATAACTTTCTCGTAACAAAACTCTCTCTACTAAACCTAATTTAGTTGTGTCTTTATCTAAACAGGCCGTACTTTTTATTTATGTAATCTTTATTATCTTGTAAACCTATCCAAAAACACCTACAAAGTACTTCTAGTTTCATACTTGTTCTAGGTAAAGCAAACGTCAAGTGTGCGTAGAGTTGTATCGGTGGGCGATAGAACTTGAGGGAATATTTGTTCTGCCTTTAGCTCCTCGTTGAGTTTGACACTCTTACTTATCGAAAACTGTTGTGATCCCTATACTTGTGGGTTATCAAGACCTTTTTCTGGCACCGTTGCCGGGGAGCAATAGCGTGGGGTGAATATTCTCATGTGTGCTTGTTTGCTTTATCACTAAGTAATTTTTATTTGCTGTTCTTAGTTGTTCTTTACTTTAGTTATGGGTAGGAAACACAAAATACCAAAAAAATTAGTTGTACCTACTAAACCAATGGTTGAAGAACCACTCAAAATCTATCACACTGCTGAAGCTTATTACTTGGATCATCTTCAATCCCTATGTGCTCGTGCTGAAACCCCAACTAGCTTAGTTGAGGTCAAATCTTTAGATGAGAATGCTTGTTATGTGCGACACCGAATATCTGAAAAAGGGAAAAATTTACTGGGTCAAATTCATCGTTTGCAATGCTATGCTTGGAATTTATGCGAAATATATGATATTACTTGTTGTTCTGAAAACCCTAAGAAACACATTCCCTATCAATGTGAGTTTAGTGATAATGGAATCGTATCTTCGTATGCTAAGGGTGTTTATAGTTACTATGATGTTCAACAAATTGAAGAATTTGTTGCTTTTAAGGGTGCTTATGAAATTTCTTATTTGATTGAAATGTATGATGCTACACTTTACAAATCTGAAAATTTTGACATACTTAAATATTGCTATGATAATTATTCTTCTAATGCCTATGTTGAACCATATATTGAGGACTACTCCGCTGTCCAAGAAGAGACTAATATTTTGCAGGAGTCTATGGAAGAAGAAATTGATAAAACTGTGAGCTCATTGGATGAAAAAGATGAGGAGGAGAGCGAAGAACAAAAGGAGGAAGAGCGGATTGATCACCCGTGCCCACCTTCTAATGAGAGTAACTCTTCAACTCATACATTATTTAATTCCCCTTCATGCTTACCGAAGGATGAATACTATGATAATTGCTATGATCCCGTTGATTCTTTTGAAATATCCCTTTTTGATGATGCTTGCTATGCTTGTGGCCAAGATGCCAATATGAATTACGCTTATGGAGATGAACTTGCTATAGTTCCTTATGTTAAACATGAAATTGTTGCTATTGCACCCACGCATGATAGTCCTATTATCTTTTTGAATTCTCCCGACTACACTATATCAGAGAAGCTTGCACTTATTAAGGATTATATTGATGGGTTGCCTTTTACTACTACACAATATGATTTTGATGAGTATAATATGCATGTGCTTGCTGCTCCTACTTGAAATTATTATGAGAGAGGAACTATATCTCCACCTCTCTATGTTTCCCACATGATAAAATTGCAAGAAACTGTTTATACTATGCATTGGCCTTTACTTTGTGTGCATGAATTGTTCTTTTATGACATGCTGATGCATAGGAAGAGAGTTAGACTTCGTTGTTGCATGATTTATGTTACTTTGTGCTCACTACTAAATTACAAACCATTGTTATTTAAAATTGGCTTTGATATACCTTGGGACCCGGGTGGATTCATTACTTGAGCACTATTTGCCTAGCTTAATGGCTTTAAAGAAAGTGCTGCCAGGGAGACAACCCGGAAGTTTTAGAGAGTCATTTATTTCTGTTGAGTGCTTTCATATAGTTTAAAAATAACAAAAATAAAGAGGGGAACCCAAAACTTTTTCAAAAAGGAAAGTGAAAGTGAGAAAGACAAGCATTGTTGAAGTGGGAGAGCTCCTTGAACTTTGTTCATGCTCATGGAAACTTTGTGAATCTTGATTACAGAAACTTTTCAACAAAAATAATTATCCCCTTGTATAATTCCATTTTATTATAAAAATAATATGCCAAGGTTTGCCTTTAGGATGTTTACGATGCTTGTTGGTTTGTGCGGTGCAGGACAAAAACTGTGCGTGATTTTACAATTTTAGCTGGAACGTCAAATGGTTCTGATTCTTTTTGTGCTTTCTTTCTATACAAAATATGATTGGTAATCATTATTGCTCTCTCCCCCTCGCTTCTAGTGGCACCAGAGTGCCACCGGGGGCCATCATCATCACCGCAATCTTCACCAACAACTTCACCACCATCACCACCAACTATTCCCCCCTCTATGCAGCGGTGTAACCTCTCTCTTACCCGCTGTAATCTCTACTTAAACATGGTACTCAACGCTATATATTATTTCCCAATGATGTATGGCTATCCTATGATGTTTGAGTAGATCCGCTTTGTCCTATGGGCTATTTGATGATCAAGATTGGTTTGAGTTGCATGTTTTATTATTGGTGCTGTCCTATGGTGCTCTCCATGTCGCGCAAGCGTGAGGGATCCCCGCTGTAGGGTGTTGCAATACGTTTATGATTCGCTTATAGTGGGTTGCGTGAGTGACCGAAACACAAGCCCGAGTAAGGGGGTTGTTGCGTATGGGATAAAGAGGACTTGATGCTTTAATGCTATGGTTGGGTTTTACCTTAATGATCTTTAGTAGTTGTGGATGCTTGCTAGAGTTCCAATCATAAGTGCATATGATCCAAGTAGAGAAAGTATGTTAGCTTATGCCTCTCCCTCATATAAAATTACAATAATGATTACCAGTCTAGTTATCGATTGCCTAAGGACAAATAACTTTCTCGTAACAAAAAGCTCTCTACTAAACCTAACTTAGTTGTGTCTTTATCTAAACAGCCCCTACTTTTTATTTACATAATCTTTATTATCTTGCAAACCTATCCAAAAACACCTACAAAGTACTTCTAGTTTCATACTTGTTCTAGGTAAAGCAAATGTCAAGCGTGTGTAGAGTTGTATCGGTGGTTGATAGAACTTGAGGGAGTATTTGTTCTGCCTTTAGCTCCTCATTGGGTTCGACATTCTTACTTATCGAAAACTATTGCGATCCCCTATACTTGTGGGTTATCAGTTCCCCTTGCGCATGCCATCATCTCCATGCTTAATCTTGCTCCAATGTTCATCCCTCTTGTCCAAGCTAGGCCCTTCATTTGTAAGTAAGACAAATGTATCCAATTTAGGCAGCATCATATTCTCATGAATATTAGAATCATTACCAAGAAACGAAAGTACCTGATAATTTAATTGGCGTGCGTGAGCTCCAGTAGTTGGTCCAGAATGTATAGCAGCAGGGGCTGTGGGTGTAACAATGGTATTGATATCCTCATCAAAATCCACCAAGTTTATATTTAGCATTCATACGCTCAATGTTGTCCTTAGTTAACTCATGCATTTTTAAAATCAATTCAGCACATTGTTCAGCATCAAAATTAACCTTCTCCGAAGACGGAAGAGGCAACAAATCAATAGGTGCACGAGGTAGGAAACCATACACAATTTCAAAAGGGCACATCTAAGTAGTAGAATGCAGTGAACAATTATAAGAAAATTCAATATGAGGCAAGCATTCTTCCCATATTTATTTATTATTCTTCAAAACAACTCTAAGCATAGTAGACAATGTTCTATTTACTACTTCAATTTGTCCATCAGTTTGGGGGTGACAAGTAGTACTAAAAAGCAGTTTAGTCCCCAACATAGCCCATAAACATCTCCAATAGTGTCTCGGAAATTTATTATCACGATCTGAAACAATAGTATTTGGCACACCATGCAAGCGAATAATATCACGAAAGACCAAATCAGCAACATTAACAACATCATCGCTTTTATGACATGGTATAAAGTGTGCCATTTCGAGAACCTATCCACGACAACAAATATGCTATCCCTCCCCTTCTTTGTTTGAGGTAAACCTAAAACAAAGTCCATAGATATATCCTCCCAAGGAACACTAGGTACATGCAAAGGCATATATAAACCATGAGGATTGAGTCGTGACTTAGCTTTTTGACATGTAGTGCAGCGAGCAACAAAATGCTGAACATCCCGTCTCAGCTTTGGCCAAAAGAAATGTGTAGCAAGTACATCCTCCGTCTTCTTCACGCCGAAGTGTCCCATTAGTCCTCCTCCATGCGCCTCCTATAACAACAAAAGACGAACAGAGCTAGCTGGAATGCATAGCTTGTTAGCACGAAACACAAATCCATCGCTAACGACGAACTTGTTCCATGTTCTACCTTCTTTACAATTCTGCAATATATCTATAAATTTGGCATCATGCACATATTGATCTTTGATGGTCTGCAAACAAAAGATTTTAAAGTCAAGTTGTGAAAGCATAGTATAACAACGAGACAATACATTAGCTATAACATTTTCTTTACCCTTCTTGTGTTTAATGACATAAGGGAAAGTATCAATGAATTCAACCCATTTAGCATGTCTACGGTTCAGTTTGCTTGACTTTTGATGTGTTTCAAAGATTCATGATCAGAATGTAGAACAAATTCTTTGGGCCATAAATAATGTTGCCATGTTTCTAAGGTTCGAACAAGAGCATATAATTATTTATCATAAGTAGAATAGTTCAGACTAGGACCACTCAATTTTTCAGAAAAGTATGCAACAGGTTTGCCATCTTGTAATAACACACCTCCTAATCCAATTCCACTAGCATCACATTCAAGCTCAAAAGTCTTATTAAAATCAGGAAGTTGGAGTAAAGGAGCATGTGTCAACTTATCTTTCAATACCGTGAAGGCTTCTTCCTGTGCGGTACCCCAAACAAAAGGCACATCCTTCTTTGTAAGCTCACTGAGAGGTGCAACAATGGTGCTAAAATCTCTCACAAAACGCCTATAGAAACCAGCGAGTCCAAGAAAACTCCTCACTTGTGTGACCATTTTGGGCTGCGACCAACTCTCAATAGCTTCAATCTTGGCTTTATCAAGTTCAATTCCCTGTGGAGTAACAACGTAGACAAGAGAAGATACTCGGTCGGTGCAAAATGTGCACTTCCCAAGGTTACCAAACAAACGTGCATCATGTAGAGCAACAAAAACAACACGTAAATGTTCCAAATGTTCTTCAAAGATTTGCTATAAATCAGTGTATCATCAAAATAGACTACCACAAATCGTCCAATGAAATCACGTAAAACTTTGTTCATTAGTCTCATGAAAGTACCAGGTGCATTAGTTAACCCAAAAGGCATGACTAACCACGCATATAAACCAAACTTAGTTTTAAAAGTTGTTTTTTCCATTCATCTCCCAATTTCATACGAATTTGATGGTATCCACTATGCAAATCAACTTTGGAGAATATTGTAGAGCCACTCAATTCATCAAGCATGTCATCTAGCCTAGGAATAGGATGACGACAACGAATAGTAATATTATTAATGCCTCTACAATCAACACACATATGCGACGTACCATCCTTTTTAGGCACTAGTATAATTGGAACAACACAAGGGCTAAGAGATTCGCGTATATGACATTTGTCGAGCAGCTCCTATACTTGACGCATAATCTCCTTCGTCTCCTCTGGATTGGTACGGTATGGTGCACGGTTGGGTAGCGATGCACCGGGAATTAAGTCAGTTTGATGCTCAATCCCTCGAATAGGTGGCAATCCCAGTGGCACGTCTTGTGGGAAGATGTCAGTGAACTCCTGCAAAATGTTAGTGACAGCAGGGGGCAAAGAGGAAGGCACGACCTCTAATGAAAATAATGCCTCTTTGCACACAAAAGCATAGCAAACAGATTTGCTAAAATCTAGCTCATTGATATCAGATTTTGTGGCAAGTAAACATGCACTTTTAAATGTAATTTCAGAAGCAACACTAGATGGTTTATTATTAGGTTTCATTTGTTGCTCAAATTCTTTTGCCACAATCTGGTTTTCACTCTTATTTTTCTCCTGTTTTGCTTTATTAGCTCTATTAATATCATCTTTCAAAATGGAATCAGGAGTCATAGGAAGCAAAGTAATATGGTTATCCCTATGAACAAGAGCATACTGATTATTACTACCATGGTGTATAGAATTTTTATCAAATTGCCATGGTCTACCAAGTAATAAGGAACATGCTTGCATGGGTACCACATCACAATCAACATAATCAGAATATGTAGAGATACTAAAATGCACACGAACAATACATGTTACCTTAACCTTGCCTGTAACATCCCAAAATTCTAAATTTTGGAATGTTATAATAAATAGATAGTTTTGATTGTTTATTTAATTCTGATGTGTGAAATTGAGTGAAATTTGAAACTTTTTGAAAGTTAAGTGAGAGGGAATGAAATGACTTTCCCAAACTTTCACCTTTGCTTTCTGATCTCCATGAATTCAAATTCTTTTGAGATACAAAACCCTAGAGAGAAGATGACATGCCTTCTTCCATTTATAATTAAAAGGGTTCTAAAAATATTTGAATTTCATTTGGAAATATTTCAAATTCGGAAACTTTATGAAACTCGATGATTTTCATGAGAGAAGATAAAATGGCTTCTTCAAAACATATGAATATGAGTTGGAAGTTTAAAAGAAACAAATAGAAAGTCCCTCTGAAATATTTTTGAAACACACTTTCAATTTGGAGTTATTTGGGTTTTATTCGAATTATTTTTCTCCAAAAATAAAAGATATGGAAAATAGGGTAAAATGATTCCCTATAGTAGAAAATTGGACAGAAATAAATTTGAAATCATTTTGGTATTTTCAAAATGATATTTATTGGGTTTTATTAGAGCTGTAGCACTGTTTGCTTTATCTAAATTTTTGAGGAATTTATTTGACACTGGGAAAATGTTTATGTGATAGAGAATCTTTTTCTGAAATTTTTGATATATTATATGCCTATATATAATTTTTATTATTTGTTGTTTTTCTTATTTAGTTGTCCGAAAAAAATTTGTTAAAAAAACCTTTTCCCGCCGACTGGGCCGGCCCAGCTCGAGCTAGGCCGCCGCCAGCCCAGCTCGCCAAACGCCTCCGTCCTTGAGTAGGACTTCGCTCAAGAGACCGCCGCCGCCGCGCCTCCGTGCCCGACCCAGTCACCGCTCCGCCTTGCCTTGCCCCTCCTCCTTGCATCACGAGGTTCGCCACCCCTCCCTCCTATAAAACCTGAGGCCCCTGCCCCGTCTCTTCCTCCTCCACATCCGTGCCGCACTGGCCGGATCTTGTCACCGCCGCCGTAGCTCCACCGCCCTGCCCCGCACTCCACCGCCACGGTCGACCTCCGCTGTCGCCACCATCGACTCCGCCACACCGCGCCGCCCCTCCCCGACTACTCTGCTGCCCTCCTCGACCACCGAAGTCGCCACCCCGACCGGAGCTGAGCCGACGCTTCCGCCGTCTTCCTCGCCGCCGACGACCCACCACCGTGGTAACCGCCGCCTCCCCAGGCCGTACGATCTGGATTTGACAGGCCAGACCGTTTTTTAAATGTTTTCTTTTTTTAGCGAGCGTTCACTCGTTAGCTTCTGGCAGCGAACCTTTTCGTTCTATAGGGTTCTGTAGCGAACGTTCGTTCAATAGGTTTTTATCTTTTTATTTTAGTTTTCTACTAGGAACCTATCCGTAGTTTTGTATTTATAGATTAGCCCCTGGTTTTCAAACGGTCACAACATTCTACCCGCTTATCCGAATCCAATGAAACCAACGCCCACTTCTTCGTTATGACCTCCTTTATCCAGTAAAACAACTTAAACATATTTTTGAAAGTTTAAAATTTGTTTTCAAACAGATTTGAATTTGAACTTCTTTTGTTCATAACTTGAGTTTTATAACTCCGATTTAATTGATTCTTTTTGCAAAACAAAGCTCTTGACCTAAACTTTCTGATAAGGCCAAATTCACTCAATTTTGGTACTGTTGGAAATTGTTTTCTGTTGCAAGAGTTAATTTCTTGTTTTTGAAGTTTTCCAAGATCTTTTCTTCGATTCTTTTGCATGATTGCTTATGTGTGGTTACTATTGCTTGCTTACGATAGATTGACCGAAGTGTGACGAGTAGAACTATTAGGAGTTATGAGTGCGAATCATCTTCATCAACAGTACAAGGCAAGTTCACACGTTGATCCTATTTTTTTCATACCCAGTTTTATGCATTGAGTTTCACCCTCAAACATTGCATGAGTAGGATGTGATAACATGTGGGTATTTGGGAAGTAGTTGAAGAGGTAGGAACCTATTGCCTTTCATATTCAAACAACTGGGTGTTACTACGTTATGCTTATACTGCTTTGCTATGCTCGTAGACGTGGATTGGTATGTGAGATTCATGAAATATGTGAGAGTTATTGTTAACTAAGGTTTAACTTAAGGTTGCTACTTTAATACACATATGGGTGGATTGGTTGGGGCACCCTGGAGCACCCACTGGTTTGCCCGGGCACTTGGAGAACCCAGTGCTTGCCCAAGGGGATCCTGGAGTACCCGTGTGATCACCCTATGGAATGCCACCCAGGCTCAAAGGGATCATAAGATTATTCATGCTAGAAACTTCCATCTGCAGCCACAAGCCATTATGGGCTCTGGCATAGTTGAGTATATTGTGTGACCTCTTTTAGTGGTAGGCTAGTAGATGTAGGGGGAAAGTGATACGTCTCCGTCGTATCTACTTTTCCAAACACTTTTTCCTTTGTTTTGGACTCTAACTTGCATGATTTGAATGGAACTAACCCAGTCTGACGCTGTTTTCAGCAGAATTGCTATGGTGTTATTTTTGTGCAGAAATAGAAGTTCTCGGAATGACCTGAAAAATCAACGGAGCATTATTCTGGAACATATAATTTGATTGGAAGGAAGATCCATGTCAGGGGGTGTCCCACCTGTCCACGAGGGTGGGGGCGCGCTCTCCTGCCTCGTGGGCCCCCTGACGCTCCACCGACCTCAACCTGGACTCCATATATTCACTTTCGAGGAGAAAGAACCAGAGCTAAAGGATTGATCGTGTTTTACGATATGGAGCCGCCGCCAAGCCCTAAACTCTCTCGGGAGGGCTGATCTGGAGTCCGTTTGGGGCTACGGAGAGGGGAATCCGTCGCCATCTTCATCATCAACCATCCTCCATCACCAATTTCATGATGCTCACCGCCGTGCATGAGTAATTCCATCATAGGCTTGCTGGACGGTGATGGGTTGGATGATATTTATCATGTAATCGTGTTAGTTTTGTTAGGGTCTGTCCCTAGTATCCACTATGTTTTGAGATTGATGTTGCTATGACTTTGCTATGCTTAATGCTTGTCACTAGGGCCCGAGTGCCATGATTTCAGATCTGAACCTATTATGTTTTCACCAATATATGAGAGTTCTAGATCCTATCTTGCAAGTCTATAGTCACCTATTATGTGTTATGATCCGTTAACCCTGAAGTGACAATAATCGGGATACTTACCGTGATGACCGTAGTTTGAGGAGTTCATGTATTCACTATGTGTTAATGCTTTGTTCCGGTACTCTATTAAATGGAGGCCTTAATATCCCTTAGTTTCCAATAGGACCGCGCTGCCACGGGAGGGTAGGACAAAAGATATCATGCAAGTTCTTTTCCATAAGCACATATGACTATATTAGGAATACATGCCTACATGACATTGATGAACTTGAGCTAGTTCTGTGTCACCCTAGGTTATTACTGTTGCATGATGAACCGCATCCGGCATAATTCTCCATCATCGATCCATTGCCTACAAGCTTTCCATATATTGTTCTTCGCTTATTTACTTTTCCATTGGTATTGTTATCATCACTATAAAATACCAAAAACATTACCTTTGCTACCGTTACTTTTGCTATCTTTACCACTACTATCATATTACTTTGCTACTAAATACCCTGCTGCAGATATTAAGTTTCCAGGTGTGGTTGAATTGACAACTCAGCTACTAATACTTGAGAATATTCTTTGGCTCCCCTTGTGTCGAATCAATAAATTTGGGTTGAATACTCTACCCTCGAAAACGGTTGCGATCCCCTATACTTGTGGGTTATCAAGACTATTTTCTGGCACCGTTGCCATTGAGCACAACTCTATTCTTTGAGTCACTTGGGATTTATATCTGCTTATCATTATGAAGAACTTGAAACACGCTAAAACAAAAATTTATCCTACAACTACGAGGGGAGGTAAGGAACAGCCATCAAGCTCTGCTCTTGATTCACCTTCTGTTTTGAGTAAGCTTGCGACACATATACCTGCTTCTGCTATTAATTCTGATATGTCGCATGCTATTGATGATGCCACTTCTGCTATGCATGATACTTATGATGAAACTACTTCTATGCTTGATACTACTGTGCCACTTGGTGAATTTCTTGATGAACAACTTTCTAGGGCTAGAGAGAATGAAATTATTGAAACCGATAATAGTGATGAAAGTGATGATGAAGACTCTCCCCTAGATATGAATTACCTGTTGTGCCTGAGGGCTATGTTATGGATGAAGAAACTGCTAGAGATTTTCTTGCTTGCAATGATAGGAGTGGTCTTAAGAAATTATTAGCTAAGCTGAAACAAAAAAACTTTGAATGCTAGAATGAAATAAGATCCTGCTTATGCTACTTCACCTATCTTTGTTATTGATAAGGATTATGATTTCTCTGTTGATCCTGAGATAATTACTTTAGTTGAATATGATCCTTTCTATGGTTATGAATCTGAAACCGTTGTGGCACATCTTACTAAATTAAATTATATAGCCACCCTATTCACTAATGATTAGAAAACTCGCTATTATTATATCCTTAAATTATTTCAGTTCTCATTAAAGGGTGATGCTAAGATATGGTTTAATTCTCTTGATCCTGGTTGTGTGCGTAGTCCCCAGGATATGATTTATTACTTCTTTGCTAAATAGTTCCCCGCTCATAAGAAACAAGCTGCTTTAAGGGAAATATATAATTTTGTGCAAATTGAAGAAGAGAGTCTCCCACAAGATTGGGGGAGGCTTCTCCAATTACATAATGCTTTGCCTGATCATCCTCTTAAGAAAAATGAAATACTTGATATCTTTTATAATGGACTAACCGATGCTTCCAGAGACCACCTGGGCAGTTGTGCTGGTTGTGTTTTCAGGGAAAGAACACCAGATGAAGCTGAAATTCTATTGAATAATATGTTGACTAATGAAAATAATTGGACACTTCCTGATCCAATTCCTGATCCAATTCCTGAACCAACTCCTAAGCCAACTCCGAAGAAGAGGGGTATTCTATTTCTCAGTCCTGAAGATATGCAAGAGGCAAAGAAATCTATGAAGGAAAAGGGTATTAAAGGTGAAGATGTTAAGAATTTACCTCCTATTTAAGAAATACATGGTCTTAATTTACCGCTTGTTGAAGAAATTCATGGTCTTGATAACCCGGCACAGGTAGTAAAGGTAAATTCTCTCTATAGATATGATAAAGCTGAAATCCCAGTTACTAAGTTTGCTAGCCCATGCTTGGACGAGTTTGATGACTTCATGGTTAAACAGGAAAACTTCAATGCTTATTTTGGTAGAGAATTAAAACGCAATGCTGATATGCTTGAACACTTGGGTGATTATATGGCTAATGTTAAAGGTGAATTTAAACTTATTAGTAAACATGCTTCTATGGTACCACTCAAGTAGAACAAGTACTTAAAGCTCAGAATGATTTGCTCAATGAATTGAATAGTAAGAAAAATTATAATGCTGTTAGCGTTATGACTAGAGGTGGTAAAATGACTCAGGAACCTTTGTATCCTGAGGGCCATCCTAAGAGAATTGAGCAAGATTCTCAGAGAAATACTATTGATGCACCTAGTCCTTCTAAGAGGAAGAAAAAGAAAAATGATATGACTTTGCATGCTTCTAGCGAACCTGTTGTAGACACACCTGAGAATCCTAATGCTATTTCTATTTCTGATGCTGAAAAACAATCTGGTAATGCGCATGAACCTAGTAATAATGTTAATGATGATGTTCATGTTGATGCTCAACCTAGTAATTATAATGATGTAGAGATTGAACCTATTGTTGATCTTGATAACCCACAATCAAAGAATCAATGTTATGATAAGAGAGACCTTGTTGCTAGGAAGCATGGTAAGGAAAGAGAACCATGGGTTCAGAAACCCATGCCTTTTCCTCCTAAACCATCGAAGAAAAAGGATGATGAGGATTTTGAGCGCTTTGCTGAAATGATTAGACCTATCTTCTTGCGTATGCGTTTGATTGATTTGCTCAAAATGAATCCTTATGCCAAGTATATGAAAGAAATTGTTACAAATAAAAGAAAGATACCAGAAGCTGAAATTTCCACTATGCTTGCTAATTATACTTTTAAAGGTGGAATACCTAAGAAACTAGGAGATCCCGGAGTACCAACTATACCATGCTCCATTAAAAGAAATTATGTTAAAACTGCTTTATGTGACTTGGAGCCGGTGTTAGTGTTATGCCACTCTCTTTATATCATAGACTTGATTTGAATAAGTTGACACCTACTGAAATATCTTTGCAAATGGCTAATAAATGAACTGCTATACCTGTCGGTATTTGTGAGGATGTGCCTGTTGTGGTTGCAAACGTTACTATTTTAACAGACTTTGTTATCCTTGATATTCCCAAGGACGATAGTATGTCTATTATTCTTGGAAGACCCTTTTTGAATACTACAGGGGCTGTTATTGATTGCACCAAAGGCAATGCCACTTTTCATGTTAATGGCAATAAGCATACGGTACATTTCCGAAGAAACAACCTCAAGTTCATAGTATAAACTCTATTGTGAAAATTCTATCGATTATTTTTGGAGGTTTTGAGTTTCCTCTTCCTACTGTCAAGAAGAAATATGATATTATTATTGTTGGGGATGTGCATATCCCCGTTGAGGTACCCTAGTGTTATTCGAAAATTCTCCGGTTCCATGTTATTTGGAATGAGTTTGTTAACAAGACTTGATCAACCTTGTTAGTGGATTCCTTTTGATGAGAATGAGATGGATGAATTTAGAAAACACAACTCTTTGTACCCTCTTTTTACTTTCTGTTATTTATATATTAAAATAAAGAAAAAATAGTATTTTTCTGTCTATTTTCTGAATTATCTATGCAATAAAAAATACCCCAAAAATAAAAGTTCCCCAAATGCCCTGAAATTTAAATATGATTTTTTCTAGAATATTTGAGAATATCTGGCACTGAGAACACAGCAAGGGGAGCAAGCACCTGGCCACGAGGGTGGAGGGCACGCCCTACCCCCCTGGGCGCGCACCATGCCTCGTGGGCCCATGGTGGCTCCCCTCCACTTATTCCAGCTACCACACACTCCTTCTTCCTCCCACAAACACCACTAACCAGCTCAAACCCAAGTCCAAGCTCATTTTTCTGCCATTTTCGATCTGCTTGCTCGAAGAACCTCTCACAAAACTACTTTGGGGGATTGTTCCTTGGTATGTGACTCCTCCAAAGGTCCAATTAGTTTTTGTTCTAGTGCTTTATTCATTGCATATTTTTGTTGCTTAGGTGACCCTGTTCTTGAGCTTGCATGTCAAATTTATATGGTCAAAAGTAGTTTTGATGCATGATATTGCCTCTAGGTACTTGTAGGAGTAGTTGCTATAAATATTGTTGAGTTTGGTTCACTTTTATTTTGAAGTTACTAAAATTTCAGAAATTTTCAGAAAAAGATGAAGAGATTCTTGAGGGGCTCATCGAGCCGAAGCTCGAAGGATAAGCAAGGTGAGGAGGATAAGAGGCCCAAGTATAATCTCCCTTGCACTGTGGAAGTTCGGCCGTGTGAATGGCCTTGTGATAATTTCTTGTGAGCAGCCGAGATTTATGATGATTTCTATGAATTGGCTGAGAATGCAGGCCTCACTGCCTTCCTCCACGACCAACGCGAACAGTATCTCCTACTCACCAATATCTTTATGCAAAACTTTCATTTCCATGCTAGGAGATCACCACCTATGGTGGAATTTTATTTATATGATGAGCATGAGATGTCACTTTATGATTTTTGTCGGGTTTGTTTGATCGCTTTCGAGGGCAGCATAGAGGAACCACATCGTGATGCTGTGGATGGGTTTATTGATACCATTACTGTAGGGGAAACGAGGAAGGTTTCCGATGCATGAATTACTAGCATACACTTTCCTGTTCTACGTTACTTTGCTATATTTGCTAGTAGATGCTTAATTGGACGCGGAAACTATGGAAACCTGAGTGCCCCTGATATTGTTATTTTGTTCCATGCCTTATTTCGTGATGATACATTCAGCATGGGCGCTATTATTGCAAAGCAGTCAAATCTTAACCGTACTAAGGGCCCCATCCTTGGAGGCATCTTCGCCTCGCGCCTCGCTGCACATTTTAACATACCTATTAGGCATTATGAGAAGGAAGAAAATTTGCTACCTCCTGTGTACTTAGATTATAAGAGTATGGTAGCACATGATTTTATTGTTAAGAATAGGGAAAATGAGCTTAAGTACAAATTAATATTTGGTAAAAATCATCCTGAGACTATTACCTTGCCCGCTCCTTCCTTGTTTGATTTATCTGCAAGCAAGTACCTTGTTCCGTTGGAGGCCTTTCACGCCTACTGGAACCCTACATCAGCTACAGAGCCAAAACCAGAATCACAATATGATCCTCCACGATAGTCTGATTATCAGTGGGGTCCGGTGGTGATTTCCAACCAGTGGCAATCCAAGGCTTCTTCACAGTACGACCCCAACTATTACTTTGGATATTCACCAGGCCATCTGTGGCCATAGACCAACTTAGGCCAAAAGCCTGAGCTTGGGGGAGTACGTATTTCTCACCGACATTACATTCATGTTCACACACTCATTGCTAGTTGTCGGTGTTCATACTTTTTCATTGTATCATCCATGCTAGTCTATTTTCCTTTTTTATGCTTTCTTCTTGTGTGTTTAATAAACCTTAAGAAAAACAAAAAATTAGTTGTAGATTTTAATTAGTTTACTTTCCATGCTTGTAGTAGTAATTAAAAAGAGAACCCAAAAATATTTCTTGTTCTTCTTTTGATGGTTGGGAGCTTTCCCATGTAAATGGTTTTATTTCTCTTCTTTCCTTTGGGGGTTGATACGTCTCTGTCATATCTACTTTTCCAAACACTTTTGCCCTTGTTTTGGACTCTAACTTGCATGATTTGAATGGAACTAACCCAGACTGATGTTGTTTTCAGCAGAATTGCCATGGTGTTATTTATGTGCAGAAACAAAAGTTCTTGGAATGACCTAAAACTTCACGGAGACTATTTTTGGAAATAACAAAAAATATTGGAAAAAGATCAAGACCAGGGGGCCCACACCCTAGCCACGAGGGTGGGGGCGCACCTGCCCCCTGGGCGCGCCCCCTACCTCGTTGGCCCCCTAGAGCTCCTCCGACCTCAACTCCAACTCTATATATTCGTGTTCGGAGAGAAAAAAATCGGGGAGCAGGATTCATCACGTTTTACGATACGGAGCCGCCGGCAAGCCCTAAACTCTCTCAGGAGGGCTAATTTGGAGTCCGTTCGGGGCTCCAAAGAGGGGAATCCGTCGCCATCATCATCATCAACCATCCTCCATCACCAATTTCACGATGCTCACCGCTATGCATGAGTAATTCCATCGTAGGCTTGTTGGACGGTGATGGTTTGGATGACATTTATAATGTAATCGAGTTAGTTTTGTTAGGGTTTGATCCCTAGTATCCACTATGTTCTGAGATTGATGTTGCTATACCTTTGCTATGCTTAATGCTTGTCACTAGGGCCCGAGTGCCATGATTTTAGATCTGAACCTATTATGTTTTCATGAATATATCTGAGTTCTTGATCCTATCTTGCAAGTCTATAGTCACCTACTATGTGTTATGATCCGGCAACCCCGAAGTGACAATAATCGGGACCACTTCTGGTGATGACCGTAGTTTGAGGAGTTCATGTATTCACTATGTGTTAATGCTTTGGTCCGGTACTCTATTAAAAGGAGACCTTAATATCCCTTTGTTTCCGCTAGGACCCCGCTGCCACGGGAGGGTAGGACAAAAGATGTCATGCAAGTTCTTTTCCATAAGCACGTATGACTATATTTGGAATACATGCCTACATTACATTGATGAGTTGGAGTTAGTTCTATGTCACCCTAGGTTATGACTGTTACATGATTAACCACATCTGGCATAATTCTCTATCACCGATCCATTGCCTACGAGCTTTCCATATATTGTTCTTCGCTTATTTACTTTTCCGTTGCTATTGTTATAATCACTACAAAATACCAAAAACATTACTTTTTCTACCGTTACGACTACTATCATATTACTTTGCTACTAAATACCTTGATGTATATATTAAGTTTCCAGGTGTGGTTGAATTGACAACTCAGCTGCTAATACTTGAGAATATTCTTTGGCTCCCCTTGTGTCGAATCAATAAATTTGGGTTGAATACTCTACCCTCGAAAACTGTTGCGATCCCCTGTACTTGTGGGTTATCAACACTATTTTCTGGCGCCGTTGTTGGGGAGCATAGCTCTATTCTTTAAGTCACTTGGGATTTATATCTGCTTATCAATATGAAGAACTTGAGAGACCAAAAAGCCAAGATTTATCCCTCAACTATGAGGGGAGGTAAGGACCTGCCATCTAGCTCTACTCTTGATTCACCTTCTGTTTTGAGTAAGCTTGCGACACCTAAACCTGCTTCTGCTATTAATTCTTATATGTCACATATTATTGATGATGCCACTTCTGCTATGCATGATACTTATGATGAAACTACTTCTATGCCTGATACTACTATGCCACTCGGTGAATTTCTTGATGAACAACTTGCTAGGGCTAGAGAGAATGAAATTAGTGAAACTAATAATACCGATGAAAGTGATTATGAAGGATCTCCTAATAAATATGAATTACCTGTTGTGCCTAAGGGCTATGTTATGGATGAAGGAACTAAAAGAGACTTCCTTGCTTGCAATGATAGAAGTGATCTTAAGAAATTATTAGCTAAGCTTAAACAAAAAACTCTGAATGCTAGAATGAAATATGATCCTGCTTATGCTACTTCACCTATCTTTGTTACTGATAAGGATTATGAATTCTCTATTGATCATGATATAATTACTTTGGTTGAATCTCATCCTTTTTATGGCTATGAATCTGAAACTGTTGTGGCACATCTTACTAAATTAAATGATATACCCACCCTGTTCACTAATGATGAGAGAACTCGCTACTTTTATATCCTTAAAATATTTATGTTCTCATTAAAGGGTGATGCTAAAATATGGTTTAATTCTCTTGATCCTGGTTGTGTGCGTAGTCCCCAGGATATGATTTATTACTTCTCTGCTAAATATTTCCCTGCTCATAAGAAACAAGCTGCCTTAAGGGATATATATAATTTTGTGCAACTTGAAGAAGAGAGTCTCCCACAAGCTTGGGGGAGGCTTCTCCAATTACTTAATGCTTTTCCTGATCATCCTCTTAAGAAAAATGAAATACTTGATATCTTTTATAATGGACTAACCGATGCTTCAAGAGATTACCTGGATAGTTGCGCTGGTTCTGTCTTCAGGGAAACAACACCGGATGAAGCTGAAATTCTATTGAATAATATGTTGACAAATGAAAATAATTGGACACTTCCTAAGCCAACTCCTGAGCCTATTCCTAAACCAACTCCGAAGAAAAGAGGTGTTCTATTTCTCAGTCCTGAAGATATGCAAGAGGCAAAGAAATCCATGAAAGAAAAGGGTATTAAATCTGAACATGTAAAGAATTTACCTCCTATTGAAGAAGTACATGGTCCTAATTTACCGCCTATTGAAGAAACACATGGACTTTATAACCTGACACAGGTAGTAAAGGTAAATTCTCTCTATAGATATGATAAAGCTGAAATCCCATTTACTAAGTTTGCTAGCCCATGCTTAGATGAGTTTGATAAATTTATGGTTAAGCAAGAAGACTTCAATGCTTATTTTGGTAGAGAATTAAAACGTAGTGCTGCTATGCTTGAACACTTGGGTGATTATATGGCTAATGTCAAAGGTGAACTTAAACTTATTAGTAAACATGCTTCTATGGTTACCACTCAAGTAGAACAAGTACTTGAATCTCAAAATGATTTGCTCAGTGAATTGAATAGTAAGAATAAGGACTATGATGTTAGAGTGGCTACTAGAACTGGTAAAATTACACAGGAACCTTTGTATCCCGAAGGCCACCCTAAGAGAATTGATCAAGATTCTTAGAGAAATAATATAGATGCACCTAGTCCTTCTAAAAGGAAGAAAAATAAAAATGATAGGACTTTGCATGCTTCTAGTGAACCTATTGTTGAAACACCTGAGAATACAAATGATATTTATATTTCTGATGCTGAAACCTAATCTGGTAATGAACCAGAAACTAGTGATAATGTTAATGATAATGTGCATGATGATGCTCAACCTAGCAATGATAATGATATACAAATTGAACCTGCTGTTGATCTTGATAATCCACAATCAAAGAATCAACATTATGATAACAGAGACTTTGTTGCTAGGAAACATGGAAAAGAAAGAGAACCATGGGTTCAAAAACCCATGCCTTTTCCTCCCAAACCATCCAAGAAAAAGGATGATGAGGATTTTGAGCGCTTTGCTGAAATGATTAGACCTATCTTTTTACGTATGCGATTAACTGATATGCTCAAAATGAATCCTTACGTTAAGTACATGAAAGAAATTTTTACTAATAAAAGAAAGATACCGGAATCTGAAAATTCCACCATGCTTTCTAATTACACTTTTAAGGGTGGAATACCTAAGAAGTTAGGAGATCCAGGAGTACCCACTATACCATGCTCCATTAAAAGTAATTATGTTAAAACTGCTTTATGTGATCTTGGAGCCGGTGTTAGTGTTATGCCTCTCTCTTTATATCGTAGACTTGATTTGAATAAGTTGACACCTACTGAAATATCTTTGCAAATGGCTGACAAATCAACTGCTATACCTGTCGGTATTTGTGAGGATGTGCCAGTTGTAGTTGCAAACATTACTATTTTAACGGACTTTGTTATTCTTGATATTCCCGAGGACGATAGTATATCTATTATTCTTGGAAGACCCTTTTTTAATACTGCAGGAGCTGTTATTGATTGCACCAAAGGCAATGTCACCTTTCATGTTAATGGTAATGAGCATACGGTACACTTTCCAAGGAAACAACCTCAAGTTCATAGTATTAATTCTATTGGAAAAGTTCCATCGATTATTTTTGGAGGTTTTGAATTTCCTCTTCCTACTATCAATAAGAAATATGATATTCTAATTATTGGGGATGTGCATATCCCCGTTGAGGTAACATAGTGTTATTCGAAATTTCTCCGGTTCCATGTTATTCGGAATGAGTTTGTTAACAAGACTTGATCAACCTTGTTAATGGATTCCTTTTGATGTTCATGAGATGGATGAAGTTAGAAAGCACAACCTTCTGTGCCCTCCTTTTACTTTCTGTTACTTATATGAAACAAAGTAAAAATAGTATTTTCTGTCTGTTATCTAAATTATGTGTGCAATATAAAAATACCACGAAAATAAAAGTTCTCCAAATGCCCTGGAATTTATATATGATTTTTTCTGGAATATTTGAGAATATTTGGCATTGAGAACACAGCAGGGGGGGCATCCACCTGGCCACGAGGGTGGAGGGCGCGCCCTACCCCCCTAGGTGCGCCCTGCCTCGTGGGCCCACGGTGGCCCCCCTTGCACTTATTCCTGCACCCACACACTCCTTCTTCCTCCCACAAACACCATTATCCAGCTCAAGCACGAGTTCTAGCCCCTTTTGCTGCGATTTTTGATCTCCTTGCTCAAAGCACCTCTCACAAAACTACTTTGGGGGATTGTTCCTTGGTATGTGACTCCTCCATTGGTCCAATTAGTTTCTGTTCTAGTGCTTTATTCATTGAAAATTTGTGCTGCCTAGGTGACCATGTTCTTGAGCTTGCATGTCAAATTTGTATGGTTCCAAGTAGTTCTAATGCATGATACAGGCTCTAGGCACTTGTAGGAGTAGTTGCTATCAATTTTGTTGAGTTTGGTTTACTTTTATTTGAAGTTACTAAAAATTTCAGAAATTTTTCAGAGGAAGAAATATGTTTAGGAAAATGTACCAAGGTGGTTCTTCAAGGAAACAAGGACCCAGGCTTGCAATACATGATGCTGATGATGAGCCACCGAGGGACGCTCCAGTGCAGTCTTGTGAATGGCCTTCAGAGGACTTCATGGATCCAGCAGGAATTAAGGAAGAATTTAACGCATATTTGCGTAATGCTAATCTTGTGAGCTTCGAGGCAAAAAAGTGCCGTCAGTACCACTATCTCACTAGTTCCTTTGTGAGGAGGTTTGAATTTTCATCTTCACCCAATTCTCAAACTGTCCTGTTTGATCTTTATGAAAATTCTTACACTATTGACTTAGAGGACTTTACCACTGCTTGCAAACTTCCACAATGGGGTAGTGCTAGTGAACCTCGCAAATCTGAATTTAGAGATTTTCTTGCTAGTATAAATGTGGGGGAATCTAGAGATATAGCACAAGCTACCATAGGGAGCATTCACTTTCCTGCTATACATTATTTTGCTCTCTTCATAGGTAGATGCATTAACGGTAAAGATGAAGCATGTCACATGTGTGTCCCTGACCTCAATATTCTTAGGAGTGCTGTGTTAGGAGATAAATCTTATAATTTGGGAGCTATTGTTGCACGTAGGTTGCATCTTAATAGATTTAATGGAGATTTCTTTGGTGGAATTTATGAAACCCGCATAGCTAATTTTCTTGGTATAACCATACATGAGGATGATATTGAGTTGCCTCCTGCTTATTTGGATTATGAGGCTATAGTTCGTCATCAGTTTTTTTGAGAGGAACGATCAGTTCCTCCAGTACCGACTAATCTTTGACAAATGACACACCTATCACGTCGCTCTCCCTGCTTCTACTTTCTTTGATTTTCAGGCAAAAGGGAGATATTTTATAACCAGAGAGGAGGCGGAAGAGTATAAGAGGAGGGCTGAGATAGCTCGCCTCCAAGCTGCAGCCCATGATGCAATGACTGTTGCATCTCAGTACGACCCCAACTACAACTTTTGATATCCGCCAGGCCATCCGTGGCATTAGACCAACTTAGGCCAAAAGCCTAAGCTTGGGGGGAGTACGTATTTCCGACCGACATTACATTCATGTTCACACACTCATTGCTGGTTGTCGGTGCTCATACTTTTTCATTGTATCATCCGTGTTAGTTTATTTTCTCTTTTTATACTTTCTTCTTGTGTGTTTGATAAACCTTAAGAAAAAAAATTAGTTGTAGCTTTTAATTAGTTTACTTTCCATGCTTGTAGTAGTAATTAAAAAGAAAACCCCAAAAGATTTCTTGTTCTTCTTTTGCTCGTTGGGAGCTTTCCCGTGTATATAGCTTTATTTCTTTTCTTTAGGGGTCGATAGGAGAAGATCATAACTAAATTGTTGAAGTGGCTCTTATATGCATTATTGTTGATCTGACAAAAGAGCCCATATTGCCTTCTCTTCTGCTATTTATTGAATGCTTGCAGATTCCAGCTTTGTCCAATGCATGTGCACTATTATTATTATCCACATCGTTCGGTCGTGCAAGTGAAAGGCAATTATGACAATATATGATGGACTGATTGAGATGAGAGAAGCTGGTATGAACTCAACCTCTCTTGTTTTTTGTAAATATGATTAGTTCATCATTCCTGATTCAGCCTATTATGAATAAACATGTTTGCGATGACAATTAGAGATCATAGTTTCTTATGCCATGCTTAATTAGCTAGGGGCTTATAATGGTTTACCTTGTGTGCCAACATGCTATTAAAATGGTTGTGATGTGGTATGATAGGGTGGTATCCTCCTCTGAATGATTTAAGTGACTTGACTTAGCACATGTTCATGCATGTAGTTGAAACAAAATCAACATCGCCTTCATGATATTTATGTTCATGGTGGATTATATCCTACTCATGCTTGCACTCAGTGTTCATTAACTTTAATGCATGTTCATGGCTATTGTCGCTCTCTAGTTGGTCGCTTCCCAGTCTTTTGCTAGCCTTCACTTGTACTAAGAGGGAATACTGCTTGTGCATCCAACTCCATAAACCCCAAAGTTATGCCATATGAGTCCATGATACCTTCCTATATGCGGTATCTACCTGTCGTTCCAAGTAAATTTGTATGTGCCAAACTCTAAACCTTCAAATAAATATCCTGTTTTGTATGTTTGAATAGCTCATGTATCAACTAGGGCTGTCCGTATCTTCCATGTTAGGCGGGTTATTCTCAAGAGGAGTGGACTCCGCTCCTCACTCACGAGAAAATGGCTGGTCACCGGGATGCCGAGTCCCATGCTTTATGCAAATCAAATGAAAATAATTGCAAACAAAACTCCCCCTCGGACTCTTGTTAGTTGGAGGCACTCGTTGTTTCGAGCAAGCCATGGCTTGATGCTTGTCGGCGGAGGGGAGTATAAACTTTACCATTATGTTTGGGAAACGCCTATAATGTGTGTAGCATGGAAGATATTGCCATCTCTTGGTTGCTATGTTGCCGCTCAAAATATTATTCATATCTATTTCAAAACCGAGCTCTGGCACCTCTACAAATCCCTGCTTCCCTCTGTGAAGGGCCTATCTATTTACTTTTATGCTGAGTCATCCTTCTCTTATTAAAAAGTACCCGCTGGAGAGCACCTCTGTCATTTGCATTCATTACTGATTAGTTTACATCGAGTATGACTTGACTGGATCTCTTTTACCATGAATTACAATGTCTTGTCAGTCCTTGATCTTTAAAGGTGCTCTGCATTTATGTTTTGCGGTCTCAGAAAGGGCTAGTGAGATACCATCCTGTTATATCATATTATGATTGTTTTGAGAAAGTGTTGTCAACTGAGATTTATTATTATTGCTCGCTAGTTGATTATGCCATTGATATGAGTAAACATGAGACCTAAGTGTTATTGTGGATATGGTTAGTTTATAATCTTTGTTGAAAACTTGAATGTTGGCTTTACATATTTACAACAACAAGAGCCAACAGAGTTTGTAAAAGTTTTTCTTTATCACTTTCAGTTTGTCAACTGAATTGCTTGAGGACAAGCAAAGGTTTAAGATTGGGGGAGTTGATACATCTCCGTCGTATCTACTTTTCCAAACACTTTTGCCCTTGTTTTGGACTCTAACTTGCATGATTTGAATGGAACTAACCCGGACTGACGTTGTTTTCAGCAGAATTGCCATGGTGTTATTTATGTGCAGAAACAAAAGTTCTCGGAATGACCTAGAGCTCCCCTAGCCACGAGGGTGGGGCGCGCCTGCCCCCCTGGCAAAAGATCAAGACCAGGGGGCCCACACCCTAGCCACGAGGGTGGGGGCACGCCTGCCCCCCTGGGCGCGCCCCTACCTCGTGGGCCCTCTGGAGCTCCTCCAATCTCAACTCCAACTCTATATATTTGTGTTCGGAGAGAAAAAAATCAGGGAGAAGGATTCATTGCATTTTACGATATGGAGCCGCCGCCAAGCCCTAAACTCTCTCGGGAGGGCTAATCTGGAGTCTGTTCGGGGCTCCGGAGAGGTGAATACGTCACCATCGTCATCATCAACCATCCTCCATCACCAATTTCATGATGCTCACCGCCGTGCGTGAGTAATTCCATCATAGGCTTGCTGGACGGTAATGGGTTGTATGAGATTTATCATGTAATCAAGTTAGTTTTGTTAGGGTTTGATCCCTAGTATCCACCATGTTTTGAGATTGATGTTGCTATGACTTTGCTATGCTTAATGCTTGTCACTAGGGCCCGAGTGCCATGATTTCAGATCTGAAACTATTATGTTTTCATGAATATATGTGAGTTCTTGATCCTATCTTGCAAGTCTATAGTCACCTACTACGTGTTATGATCCGGCAACCCCGAAGTGACAATAATCGGGACCACTTCTGGTGATGACCGTAGTTTGAGGAGTTGATGTATTCACTATGTGTTAATGCTTTGGTCCGGTACTCTATTAAAAGGAGGCCTTAATATCCCTTAGTTTCCGCTAGGACCCCGCTGCCACGGGAGGGTAGGACAAAAGATGTCATGCGAGTTCTTTTCCATAAGCACATATGACTATATTCGGAATACATGCCTACATTACATTGATGAATTGGAGCTAGTTCTGTGTCACCCTAAGTTATGACTGTTACATGATGAACCACATCCGGTATAATTCTCTATCACCGATCCATTGCCTACGAGCTTTCCATATATTGTTCTTCTCTACTTTACTTTTGCGTTGCTATTGTTACAATCACTACAAAATACCAAAAACATTACTTTTGCTACCGTTACCTTTTGCTACCGTTATCACTACTATCATGTTACTTTGCTACGGAATACCTTGCTGCTGATATTAAGTTTCTAGGTGTGGTTGAATTGACAACTCAGCTGCTAATACTTGAGAATATTCTTTGGCTCCCCTTGTGTCAAATCAATAAATTTGGGTTGAATACTCTACCCTCGAAAACTATTGCGATCCCCTATACTTGTGGGTTATCAGGGGTCGATAGGAGAAGACCATAATTAAAATGTTAAAGTGGCTCTTATATGCATTATTGTTGATCTGACAAAGAGCCCATATTACCTTGCCATCTCTCTTGAGTTGAATTCTTGCAGATTCTAGCTTAGTCCAATGCACGTGCACTATTATTATTATCCACACTATTCTGTCGTGCAAGTGAAAGGCGATAATGATGTTTATATGATGGACTGACTGAGATGAGAAAAGCTGGTATGAACTCGGCCTCTCTTGTTTTTTAAATATGATTAGTTCATCGTTCTTGATTTAGGCTATTATGAATAAACATGTTTCAATGATAATTAGAGATTATAGTTGCTTATGCCATGCTTAATTATATAGGAGCTTATAGTGGTTTACCTTGCGTGCCAACATGCTATTAAAATGGTTGTGATGTGGTATGATATGGTGGTATCCTCTTTTGAACGATTCGAGTTGCTTGACTTGGCACATGTTCACGCATGTAGTTGAAAAAAATCAACATAGCCTCTATGATATTTATGTTCATGGTGCATTATATCCTACTCCAGCTTGCATTCAGTGTTGATTAATTTTAATGCATGATCATGACTGTTGTCGCTCTCTAGCTGGTCGCTTCCCAGTCTCTTGCTAGCCTTCACTTGTACTAAGCGGGAATACTGCTTGTGCATCCAATTCCATAAACCCCAAAGTTATTCCATATGAGTCCACCATACCTACCTATATATGGTATTTACCTGCCATTCCAAGTAAATTTGTATGTGCCAAACTCTAAACCTTCAAATAAATATCCTGTTTTGTATGCTCGAATAGCTCATGTATCAACTAGGGCTATCTGTATCTTCCATGTTAGGCGGGTTATTCTCAAGAGGAGTGGACTCCGCTCCTCACTCACGAGAAAATGGCTAGTCACCGGGATGCCCAGTCCCATGCTTTATGCAAATCAAATTGAAATAACTTCAAACAAAACTCCCCCAGGACTCTTGTTAGTTGGAGGCACTTGTTGTTTTGAGCAAGCCATGGATTGATGCTTGTTGGTGGAGGGGGAGTATAAACTTCACCATTCTGTTTGGGAACCACCTATAATGTGTGTAGCATGGAAGATATCGCCATCTCTTGGTTGTTATGTTGACAATTAAAGTATACCTCTCAAAATATTATTCATATCTATTTCAAAACCAAGCTCTGGCACCTCTACAAATCCCTACTTCCCTTTGCGAAGGGCCTGTCTATTTACTTTTAAGTTGAGTCATCATCCTCTTATTAAAAAGCACTAGTTGGAGAGCGCCGCTGTCATTTGCATTCATTGCTGTTAGTTTACATTCAGTATGACTTGATTGGATCTCTTTTACCATGAATTACAATGTCTAGTCAGTCCTTGATCTTTAAAGGTGCTCTGCATTTATGTTTTGCAGTCTCAGAAAGGGCTAGCGAGATACCATCTTGTTATATCATATCATGATTGTTTTGAGAAAGTGTTGTCATCCGAGATTTATTATTATTGCTCGCTAGTTGATTATGCCATTGATATGAGTAAACATGAGACCTAAATATTATTGTGAATATGGTTAGTTCATAATATTTGCTGAAAACTTGAATGTTGGCTTTACATATTTACAACAACTAGAGCAAACAGAGTTTGTGAAAGTTTTTCTTTATCACTTTCAGTTTATCAACTGATTTGCTTGAGGACAAGCAAAGGTTTAAGCTTGGGGGAGTTGATACGTCTCCGTCGTATATACTTTTCCAAACACTTTTGCCCTTGTTTTGGACTCTAACTTGCATGATTTGAATGGAACTAACCCGGACTGACGTTGTTTTCAGTAGAATTGCTATGGTGTTATTTTTGTGCAGAAATAAAAGTTCTCGGAATGACCTGAAAATCAACGGAGCATTATTCTGGAACATATAATGAAGATTGGAAGGAATATCCACGTCAAGGGGTGTCCCACCTGTCCACGAGGGTGGGGGCGCACCTGCCCCCCTAGGCGCGCCCCCTTGCCTCGTGGGCCCCCTGATGCTCCACCGACCTCAATCTGGACTCCATATATTCACTTTTGGTGAGAAAAAACCAGTGTAGAAGGATTCATCGCGTTTTATGATACGGAGCCGCCGCCAAGCCCTAAACTCTCTCGGGAGGGCTGATCTGGAGTCCGTTCGGGGCTCCGGAGAGGGGAATCCGTCGCCATCGTCATCATCAACCATCCTCCATCACTAATTTCATGATGCTCACCGCCGTGCGTGAGTAATTCCATCGTAGGCTTGCTGGACGGTGATGGGTTGGATGAGATTTATCATGTAACCGAGTTAGGTTTGTTAGGGTTTGATCCCTAGTATCCACTATGTTCTGAGATTGATGTTGCTATGACTTTGCTGTGCTTAATGCTTGTCACTAGGGCCCGAGTGCCATGATTTCAGATCTGAACCTATTATGTTTTAACCAATATATGAGAGTTCTAGATCCTATCTTGCAAGTCTATAGTCACCTATTATGTGTTATGATCCGTTAACCCCAAAGTTACAATAATCGGATACTTACCAGTGATGAACGTAGTTTGAGGAGTTCATGTATTCAGTATGTGTTAATGCTTTGTTCCGGTACTCTATTCAAAGGAGGCCTTAATATCCCTTAGTTTCCAATAGGACGCCGCTGCCACGGGAGGGTAGGACAAAAGATGTCATGCAAGTTCTTTTCCATAAGCACGTATGACTATATTCGGAATACATGCCTACATCACATTGATGAACTAGAGCTAGTTCTGTGTCACCCTAGTTTATGACTGTTGCATGATGAACTGTTGCACGATGAACCGCATCCGGCATAATTCTCCATCATCGATCCATTGCCTACGAGCTTTCCATATATTGTTCTTCGCTTATTTACTTTTCCGTTGCTATTGTTATCATCACTATAAAATACCGAAAACATTACTTCTGCTACCGTTACTTTTTCTATCTTTACCACTACTATCATATTACTTTGCTACTAAATACCCTGCTGCAGATATTAAGTTTCCAGGTGTGGTTGAATTGACAACTCAGCTGCTAATACTTGAGAATATTCTTTGGCTCCCCTTGTGTCGAATCAATAAATTTGGGTTGAATACTCTACCCTCGGAAAGTGTTGCAATCCCCTATACTTGTGGGTTATCAGGAAAGTAGGTGGTACTGTCTACCTAGAGTAAAGAGTTAATGCTTCAGAAAGACTGTGTCTCGATCATCCGTTTCTCAAACATCATGTAGTGTGAGAAATTCAATGGAGGAGATCGAGTCTTGTGGGGAAAAGTGCGCAAACCTATGCAGAGTGTACAAACTAATCATGGTTAGCCGTGTCCCCGGTTATGGACATCTTGAGTATCTAGTACTTGAATTTATTGATTTGATCTCATCACTTTACTTAAGTAATTTGTTGGGTTATAACTATTATTTTGGGATTGAGTTGGAGGAACCTTCTCAATAATTTCAACCAACTTTGTAGTTAAATAAAATATATTCCTTTTTTGTAGGGAAAAATTAGCTTTATGCAAATGCTAACCATAGAGCCTCCACCAGCCAAATATGCATGTAGTGATAGTCATTATTCAGCATTGCTCTACAGTGTGAAATTGCCAGTACATTCGATGTACTGACCTATATGGCTGCAACATCTCATGTTGCAAGATTCTTGTGACGAGTAAGTGATACGTTAGGGTTACGATGTCTACACTCAACTTTGCCTTTGGTGTTGGTGGGAATCCACAACTTTGTTGTTACTTCCGCTATATGGATTGAGGTAATAGTATTAACGTTACTTTATACATGTGATTTACCTCTGTTACAAATCCTCGAGTACTGTGTGTGTTAGCATACCGATCCAGGGATGTCACTTAAGCACAGAGACTTGATCCACTCGGGTCAGGTCGCTACAAGATGGTATCAGAGCACATGTTGACTGCAGGACGTGACCCCTAGAAACGGGTAAGCCCATCGGAAATATTTTCCTCTAAAACTGTATTTTCAAAAAGATATTTTACCTCTCTTCTCTTCAGATCTTTTACCCCTTTCCCCTTTTGACCACACGAAGATTCAACTGATGAGACCACTCTAAGGAGTACAAGATATCGGACAACTAAGACCACTTCAGAATGAAGAGGATTTTATCATGCATTATAATAATGGAAACTACAACGGTTGAAGACTCTGAAGACGAGGAGAATTTGAAGGTTCTGAAGAATTCCCAGATTGGTATGATCTAGGAAAGCTACCCTTATGGAATTTGTCAGACTATTGAAGTTGCCGATACCTAGGATGAAGGCGTGTTAGAGAAATACTGGAACATGGAGCGTCAAGACTCAAGATTTTGGCCGTTAAGAAAACCCCAGGACAGGAGATATCAACTATGGAATGATAGCTCACGACAAAGACACGGGCATAAACACGGCTATCCATGATGTCATCGCCCGCTTATGCTATTGTCACCATGCTAAGTTAAGCATACGTTTCTTCGGAAGAATTGGATGACAAAAGGGCTAAAGGAGCACCTATCAGCAAAAGATGTAGTTTTAACCTTAGCTGATGTATAGCCAGGATCTGGAATATTACACCAAGAAGTTTAAGATGGACCTTTAGGAAGCCATATTTGACAAGGAAGCATTTCGTGAAGAACTCAGGACCCAGAAGCTGAAAGTATCCAAGATGGAGGAGCAAAACCTTGAGACACCGGAGATTCGATAGGAACTGAAGGAAAATAGGACCATGGTTCATGCCAATGATGTTGAAACCCAGAAGTTTGGAACACAACTCTAGAATATTAAAGGACGTCACGAGAGACTTCTCGTCAACAGAAATGTCCTGGCAGAAGAACTTGGGAAGGACATGCACGATCGGAAGAAGCCATCACAGACATGAACAAGGCTTGAAGAGTTTGGCAACTTTGAAGATTTATTGACCTTTAGAAGACCAAACCCCTGTTATATACCTACGTTAGATGCGACGTTTGTGAGCTGTCATTTGTTTGATGTTTTTCCAACAACCACAAAATAAAATCTGTCTTTTCTAAACTATTGTTTGTATTGTGTGTATCCCCCTCTATCTCTCTTATCTTACCCCAAAACCCTTGGACCAATAGAGGATGAATGGAGATGAACTCACCTTTTCGGGACCGATAAGTCAAATGGAGTGATGTAGGGTGGAACCCTAATCGGCCGGTCTTTAACGAAAGGAGCGAATCCCGCGATGAACACGAAGAACACGAGGAGGGAAACGAGGGAAAACACAAGGGGAAACACAAGAGGAACACTCAAACTAACAAGAACAAGTTACGCATGTGCTAGATCCTCGAGTACAAAGGGGAAGATACACGATCCAAAGTCAACAACGGACGATACACGGTAACCGGTATTCTCCGTGGGGAGGCCTTGAGTTCTTCCCTAAAGAGGGGTCTTGAATCCGCTTGGGGGATCTTCTCCGATGGAGGCTCGAATCTCTGTGGAGAAGGAAACCAAGTGGATGAGCAAAGCTCTCACAAAAAATATGAGCTAATCCTTTGCTAACCCTAGCTAGAAGGAATAGGAGATCTATATATAGTCTTAGTGCAAAAGAGGGGGCGAAGGGGTACATTGGCTGCGGCCCAACACGAAACAGCACACAGGCGTCGGACGTCCGGGAGTCACCGGTCGTCTGGAGGCTCGCGAGGGTCCGGACGTCCGGTGCTTGTCGGACGTCTGTAGATTCGGCTCGGGTAGTCTTCGGTCGGACGTCCGGTAGGGGTCGGTCGTCGGAGAAGCGTCAGTCGTCCGTGGAGCGTCGGAAGTCCGTCGTTTTGGCTCGGGTGTGGAAGTGTCGGACGTCCAGTCTGGGTCGGATGTCCGGAGCCTGGAGGTCGTCGGACGTCCGGTCCTGG
The DNA here is from genome assembly GCF_002162155.2 of Triticum dicoccoides. NCBI lineage: Eukaryota > Viridiplantae > Streptophyta > Magnoliopsida > Poales > Poaceae > Triticum > Triticum dicoccoides. The sequence continues at coordinate 287,494,370 of NC_041384.1, forward strand.
CCGGTCGTCCGGAGCCTGTAGCTTCCTCTTCATCACTTCTTCTTCTCCGTCTTCATGCCCATCTTCTTCTTCTTCTTCTTCTTCTTCGTGCTCCTTAGCTTCTCCATGGTACCTAAGTATGCACAATGTGTCTGTATGAGGTAGTAGCCATGTCTCATGTGCATCGAAGTGGAAACGTGAGAGGAGTGGTGTCACCTCGGTTTCGAGAGCTCTTCCGCGTGCTCATGTCATGGGTCCGCTAGACACATGGTGAGGCGATGGTAGGTCCATGGGGATGGCATTGGGATGCTCCGCAGCATGTCCCCTCCCTTGGGGAAGATCCGTCCTTGGATCAAATTCTTCATCACCATGGTAGGGAGAGAGATCTTTGACGTTGAAGATGTCGCTCACAGAGTACTTGTCTCGTGGACTGTCAATCTTGTATGCGTTGTTGTTGTAGCGTGCAAGCACCTTGAAGGGTCCATCCGCTCGTGGTCGAAGCTTGGACTTGCGTTCTTGTGGAAAGCAGTCCTTGCGAAGGTGTAGCCACACAAGGTCACCAATGTTGAAGACCATGGGTTGCTTGTTGAGGTTGAGCTTGGTCGCAAGGCGTTGAACTTGGCGCTCAATGGTGTTTCTTCTATCTTCGTGCACCTTCTTGAGATGTGTCACACATGCACTTGCGTCCAAATTTATGCGCTCTTGGAGTGGTAGAGGGAGAATGTCCAATGGGGATAAAGGGTTGAATCCATAGACGACCTCGAAGGGGGACTTGCCGGATGTTGAGTGTATTGCTTGGTTGTAGGTGAACTCAGTGATGGGTAGGCACTTCTCCCACTCCTTGATGTTCTTCTTAATGAGTACTCAAGGTAGAACAGAGAGTGTGCGGTTGGTCACCTCTGTTTGGCTATCGGTTTGAGGATGGTAAGCCGTGGAGAAGAGTAGCTTGATTCCGAGCTTGGCGCATAGGGTCTTCCAAAAGTAGCTAAGGAACTTGACGTCGCGGTCCGAGATGATAGTATTTGGCACTCCATGTAGACGCAATATTTCCCTACAAAAGAGAGTAGCAACATGTGAAGCATCGTCTATCTTGTTGCAAGGAATGAAATGTGCCATTTTTGAGAAACGGTCCACAACGACAAATACTGAATCCTTCCCATTTCTAGTCCTAGGCAAACCAAGTACATAGTCCATGCTAATGTCTTCCCATGGTTTATATGGAATTGGTAGAGGCATATAGAGGCCATGGGATTGAGCTTTAGACTTAGCTTTGCGACATGTGGAGCATCGGTTGGTGAATTGGTTGACGTCACGAAACATCTTGGGCCAGTAGTAGTTCCTGGAGAGTTAGCGAACGTCTTGTTGCGTCCAAAATGTCCCATTAAGCCTCCTCCATGAGATTCCTGCAAAAGCAACAAACGAAGAGAAGACTCGGGGATGCAAAGTTTGTTAGCTCTCATAAGATATCCATCTTTGATGTAATAGCGTTCCCAAGAGGTGTGCGTCAAACACTTAGCATAAGGAGTAGCACATTCTTAAGGTCATTGAAAGCGGTATCTTGGGATGGTCCCCAAACAAAAGGCGCATTCTTCTTGCTCCAAGCATGCAAAGGCGAAGCAATGGTGCTAAAAAAATCACAAAGCGACGATAGAAACCCGCAAGGCCAAGAAAGCTACGCACTTGTTGCAAATTGGTTGGTCGTGGCCAAGTCTTAATAGCATTGACCTTGGACTCATCAACATGAACACCCTTAGAAGAAACAACAAAACCCAAGAAAACAAGCTTGTCAACGCCAAAAAGGCATTTCTCCATATTAGCATAGAGATACTCTTTTTGAAGAGTTTGTAAAACGGTTCGGACATGGGTGACATGCTCTTTGAGAGACTTGCTAAAAACAAGGATATCATCGAAGTAGACCACAACAAATACACCAATGTATGGGTGAAAGACATGATTGATAAGACGCATAAAAGTACTCGGTGCTTCCGATAGACCCATAGGCATGACTAACCACTCATACAAGCCAAACTTGGTTTTGAAAGCGGTTTTCTATTCATCACCCTCTTGTATGCGGATTTGATAGTAACCACTCTTAAGATCAATTTTGGAAAATATAGTGGCACCACTAAGTTCATCAAGCATATCATCAAGGCGTGGAATGGGATACCTATAACAAACGATGATAGCATTGATGGGTCTACAATCGGAGCACATGCGAAAGCTACCATCTCGTTTTGGCACAATAATGACCGGGATGGCACAAGGGCTCAAACTTTCACACACATGTCCATGGTCTATGATATGCTTTACTTGCCTTTGTATTTCTTTGGTTTCTTTGGGGTTGACGCGGTAGGGATCTTTGTTCGGAAGCGATGCTCCGGGGATGAGGTCGATGTGGTGCTCAATGCCTCGTAGTGGAGGTAGTCCCGGAGGTAGCTCATCGGGGAAAACATCGTGAAATTCCTGCAAAAGAGAATACAACACTAGAGAAAGAGTGTGAGAGGTGTTAGCTTGTGGTGCATTGTCCTTGCACAAAAGGACGTACTGTAGGACACTAGATGGGTTCTCACACACTCCTCTTATCTCACTTTTGGTGGCAACTAGTACTAAGTTCTTCTTTTCTCTCATGTGGAGGTGTTCGATTTGGGCTTGTGGCGCTCACTCTCTTTTTGGTGGCTCGCTCTCTCACTATTATCTCCACGATGGGTGGCTTGCTTGTCAGCGATCACTTGGCTTCGAGACATGGGACGAAGTACGTACTCCTTGTCCTTCATCTTGAAGATTTAGTGGTTCGTTCGGCCGTTGTGGATAACTCCTCTATCAAATTTCCATGGGCGTCCAAGGAGAAGGTGGCAAATGGTCATTGGAACGACGGTACACTCTAAGGTGTCTTCGTAGGCGCCACTTTTGAAGGAGACTTGTACTCGGTGCTCGACTTGGATAGTGCCAGAGTCGCTAGGCCATTACACTTTGTTTGGATGTGGGTGCTTCGTCTTGGGCAATTGGAGCTTCGATCAAAGTTCTTCACTTGCGAGGTTATGACAACTCCCTCCATCGATGATGACCTTGACGGATCGTCCATTGATGCCGGCCTTGGTGTGGAATATGTGGCATCCTTGGTCTTCTTCTTGGTGATGTTGGAGAGTCAAGACCTTGGAGACAACAAGAGTGGGACTTGAATCTTCATTGCAAAAGACTTGTTCCTCTTCATCGTTCACTTGCCGGTGCATGGCGACTTGCTCAAGAGTGTTCATTTCTCCTTCACTCATCGAGTCGTAGGTTCCGTCATCATTGACGATCATGGTCCGCTTGTTGGTGCACTCATAGGACTTGTTGCCTCGGCCTCTGCATGTGAAGCATTTGAAGGAACTCATCTTGACGGTCTCATCGGTTGGAGTGGATGATGATGAAGCACTCGGCTTGAAGTTGCTTGTAGTAGGAGGACGACTTGGAGTTGATGAAGCTTTCTTGGAACTCGACTTGTCGACGTTTCTTGTAGAAGGCTTGGTAGACGGTGTTGGAGTCATTGAAGCTTGGGTGTTGGAGAAGCCATAGGACTTGGATGAGAACTTGGCATACTTGAAATCGTCTTGCACTTGACGTTCCTATTTTGTAGCTTGATGTACTAGCTCGATGAGATTCGAGTATGGTTGGAAGTCGGTGATCTTCTTGATAGTATGGTTGAGTCCATTCAAGAAACGTGCCATAGTTCGCTCATCGTCTTCCGTGACATTGGCTCGTATCATGGCAATCTCCATCTCCTTGTAGTACTCTTCAACGCTATTGGTTCCTTGCTTGAGTAGTTGGAGTTTCTTGAATATGTCGTGGTTGTAGTAGGTAGGCACAAAGCGTGCTCTCATGACATCCTTCATTTGCACCCAAGTAGTAATGGGTACCTCTTGCCTCTCGGCGCTCGATAACTTGTTCCCACCAATTGAGGACATAGTCTTGGAACTCAAGGGATGCCATTGCGATCTTCTTCTCTTTGCCGTGGTTGTGCAAATGGAAGATCCTGTCAACTTTCAATGCCCATGATAGGTATTCTTAGGGATCGTTGCTTCCGTTGAACTTGGGCATGGTGAACTTGATCTTGCCGTAGTGTTGCTCTTCATTGTGTTAGGGTAGGGGATGATGACATCCATGTTGTTGATGATTGTCAAGCTTGTGTCGCTCTTGGTGAGGAGGGTTGTCAGCCTCATGTTGCTCTTGTCGTGGAGGATTTCCATTGTCGTCATGCTATTGATGAACTTTATGTTGTTGGCAATCTTGTGGAGGATCTTGTCGAGCTCGAGGAGGAACTTGAGGAACTTGACGATGCACGCGAGCTTGAAATCTTCGTTCTTGAACTTCTTCACGAAGTGCTGCTTCATGTTCACGAGCTTGTTGGCATCGGTTGGCTACGGCTCGACTTGAATCTTGGAGGGCTTGTTGCGCCGCAAGTGCTTGAGCTTCTCGGAGTTGTTGTTCTTAGCGTTGTGCCTCGGCATCTTGTGCAACTTGGTGTAGAGGCGCTCGCTCTTCCTCTTCATGTTGGCGTTGTCGTTGCCATTCTTGTGCTATTGCAAAAGCCTCTTGAGTCTGATGTTGTCGGCGCTCTTGAGAGTTGGTATCACGTAGAGTATTGAGGCTTGCTTGGCGATCGTTGCGCGCGGCATGGCGTAGAGTGTTTGATGTCGGTGTACTTAAGCCAGAGAGGGTGAAGTCGGAGTGTCGACTTGAGTGAGTCCTTCTTGATGAAGACGAAGTGGAAGAAGAGCGGTTGAGCAACAAAGCATGAATTTCGTCCATCCTTGCGTCATTCTCTTGCTTGTGGTCGAAGTAGTCCCTTGTACGTTGCTCGGAGAGTCGCAAGTCGGCTGTGAGGTTGTCGATGCATTCACTCATTGCTTGTTGCTCTTGATGCAAAGCACGTTGTGCACCAAAGAGGTGGCTCTTGGTGATGTAGGAGTTCATGTCGTCGTCGTGCTCAATGAAGAGTGGGTTGGTAGAAGTACTTGGCCTATCCATCATTCCAAGAAAAATGTGAGTGATAGAAAGAGAAGAACGAATACCAAATGTACCTTGACCAAAGTTGAAAGTGGATCGTTGATCACTCCAATGTAGGACAAGGAAATATCACAATTGGTACTAGCTGTTGTTGGTTTCTCACACCTACACAAGTAAAAGCTTATGGTGGAGCTTGGTTAGGATGGTGGCACAAAATTTGATGCAATTGTAAGTGAGCTTCAATAATTTGGTAAAGATTTGCAAGATGCAATGTAACAAGTAGACCAAGCATATAAAGTCCACGGAAACACACGCGCAAAAAGATAAGTGGGGTCGTGCAACCAAGGGTGAGCCAAAATGTGAAATCCACAAAAATGCTCTTGTTGCACAACAAGACACACTATCACGATTGCACAAGAGAAAGACGCTATCACCCGAGAGTTGTGAAGGAACGATAGATGTTTGTTTGGCTTGCAGAATCCGTGGATTTATCCGAACTTAGTTCGTCGACAAGAGAAATTCTGCAATGCTTGTGAGGATGACCAAGTGTTAGAATGCGAGATTTGCTAAACCATATACAATGTAATGATTTGGGTGCGGGATGGATTGATCACGATACCGACTTAGTCTTATTATTCGCCTTGCTGTATGGGATGGTAAATCTGAGTGACTTACCCATAGTAGAGCAATGACGATCAAACCCTTGTTTAAACCTTAGAATGGTAAGACAATTTTTCCCCTTATACAAGGCAGCTGTTGCCAATCGTAGGCCATACGGTGAGAATGAAGCCCAAACCCGTTTTCTGCAGGGACCCAGTCAAATTGTTTGACAACCACCATGAGAATCGATAGTTGTTTAGTATGGGCGCCAGACCTGTCAACTAAGAAGACCTAGTCTCAGAAGGACCTTACCAAGATGAATGGACACAAGAATCGAGGGAAAAGGTTATGCCACTACCGGAAGAGCCCAGAGAAGGAATTATCCTGAAGATCTAAGAAGATCTACACTACCAACAATAAGGAAGGAGTATATGAGTTTTGGTGGAACCATAACGATGCTTCTAAGGGTGGTAGCACCCCAGACCCTTGTGACGATCAATGGATTTTGAGAAGACCCCCAAACCTAACCTATTTGTTGCTAGCCTCTCGGAATCTCGAGAACGAGATTCACTTTAAGGGTGGTAGGCTTGTAACATCCCAAAATTCTAAATTTTGGAATTTTATAATAAATAGATTGTTTTGATTGTTTGTTTGATTGTGATGTGTGAAATTGAGTGAAATTTGAAACTTTTTGAAAGTTAAATGAGAGGGAATGAAATGACTTTCGCAAACTCTCACCTTTGCTATCTGATCTCCATTTAAAATATGACTTCTTCCATTTAAAATGAAAAGGGTTCTGAAAATGACTTCTTCCATTTAAAATGAAGAGGGTTATGAAAATATTTGAATTTCATTTGGAAATATTTCAAATTCAGAAACTTTATGCAACTCAATGATTTTCATGAGAGAAGATAAAATGACTTCTTCAAAACATATGAAATATGAGTTGGAAGTTTAAAAGAAACAAATTGAAAGTCCCTTTGAAGTATTTTTTGAAACACACTTTCAATTTGGAGTTATTTTTGTTTTATTCAAATTATTTTTCTATAAAATAAAATATATGGAAAATAGGGTAAAATGATTCCTTACAGTAGAAAATTGGAGAGAAATAAATTTGAAATCATTTTAGAATTTTTAATATGATTTTTATTGGGTTTTATTATAGCTGTAGCACTCTTTGCTTTATTTAAATTTTTGAGGAATTTATTTGACGCTAGGAAAATGTTCATGTGATAGAGAATCTTTTTCTGAAATTTTTAATATATTATATGCCTATATATAATTTTTATTATTTGTTGTTTTTCTTATTTAGTTGTCTGGAAAAATTGTTTAAAAAAACTTTTCCCGCCGACTGGGTCGGCCCAGCTCCAGCCAGGACGCGGCCCAGTCCAGCTCGCCCTCGCCTCCGTCCCCGAGCAGCACTTCGCTCGGGAGACCGCCGCGCCTCCATGCCCGACCCGGTCACCGCGCCGCCTTGCCTTGCCCCCTCCTCCACACATCCCGAGTTTCGACGCCCCTTCCTCCTATAAAACCCAAGGCCCCTGCCCCATCTCTTCCTCCTCCGTAGCCGCGCTGCACTTGCCGGATCTTGCCACCACCGCCGCAGCTCTGCTGCCATGCCCGGCACTCCACTGACGCCGCCGACCTCCGCCGGCGCCACCATCGACTCCGCCGCACCGCGTTGCCCCTCCCTGACTGCTCCGCTGCCCTCCTCGATTATCGGAGTCGCCGCCCCGACCGGACCCGAGCCGACGCTGCTGCCGTCTTCCTCGCCGCTGACGACCCGCCGCTGCGGTAATCGCCGCCTCCCCAGGCCATCCGATCTGGATCTGACGGTCGAGATCATTTTTGTTTTTTCGAAACGTTTTCTTTATTTAGCGAGCATTCGCTCGTTAGCTTCTGGCAGCGATCATTTTCGTTCTGTAGGGTTCTGTAGCGAACGTTCGTTCGATAGGTTTTTTTATTTAGTTTTCTGCCAGGGACCTATCTGTAGTTTTATATTTACACATTAGCCCCTGGTTTTCAAACAGTCACAACTTTCTACCCACTTAGGCAAATCCAACGAAACCAACACCCACTTCTTCGTTATGACCTCCTCTATCTAGTAAAACAACTTAAATATATTTTTCAAAGTATAAAATTTGTGTTCAAACAGATTTGAATTTGAACTTCTTTTGTTCATAACTTTAGTTTTATAACTCCCATTTAATTGATCCTTTTTGCAAAACGAAGCTCTTGACCTAAACTCTCTGATAAGGCCAAATTCACTCAATTTTGGTACCGTTAGAAATTGTTTTCTGTTGCAAGAGTTAATTGCTTGTTTTCGAAGTTTTCCGAGATCTTTTCTTCGATTATTTTGCATGATTGCTTATGTGTGGTTACTATTGCTTGCTTACGATAGACTGACCAGAGTGTGACGAGTAGAACTATCAGGAGTTATGAGTGTGAATCATCTTCATCAATAGTACAAGGCAAGTTCACACGTTGATCATATTTTTTTCATACTCAGTTTTATGCATTTAGTTTCACCCTCAAACATTGCATGAGTAGGATGTGAGAACATGTGGGTATTTGGGAAGCAGTTGATGAGGTAGGAACCTATTGCCTTTCATATTCAAACCCCTGGGTGTTACTACATTATGCTTATACTGCTTTGCTATGCTTGTAGACGTGGATTGGTATGTGAGATTCATGAAAGATGCGAGAGTTATTGTTAACTAAGGTTTAACATAAGGTGGCTACTTTAATACACATCTGGGTGGATTGGTTGGGGCACCCTGGAGCACCCAGTGGTTTGCCCGTGCACCTGGAGAACCAAGTGCTTGCCCAAGGGGATCCCGGAGTACCCGTGTGATCACCCTATGGAATACCACCCAGGCTCAAAGGGATCATACGATTATTCATGCTAGAAACTTCTGTGTGCAGCCACAAGCCATTATGGGATCTGTCATAGTTCTGTTGTGTGACCTCTTTCAGTGGTAGGCTAGCAGATGTAGGGGGAAAGTAGGTGGTACTGTCTACCTAGAGTAAAGAGTTAATGCTTCAGAAAGACTGTGTCTCGATCATTCGTTTCTCAAACATCACGTAGTGCAAGAAATTCAACGAAGGAAATCAAGTCTTGTGGGGAAAAGTGTGCAAACCTCTGTAGAGTGTACAAACTAATCATGGTTAGCCGTGTCCCCGGTTATGGACATCTTGAGTATCTGGTACTTGAATTATTGATTTGATCTCATCACTTTACTTAATTAATTTGTTGGGTTATAACTATCATTTTGGGATTGAGTTGGAGGAACCTTCTCAATAATTTCAACCAACTTTGTAGTTAAATAAAATATATTCCTTTGTTGTAGGAAAAAATCAGCTTTATGCAAATGTTAATCATAGAGCCTCCACCAGCCAAATATGCATGTAGTGATAGTCATTATTCAGAATTGCTCTACAATGTGAAATTGCCAGTACATTGAATGTACTGACCTATATGGCTGCAATGTCTGATGTTGCAGGATTCTTACGAGGAGTTACTTTGTCATTGGTGTTGATGGGAATCCACAACTTTGTTGTTACTTCCACTATATGGATTGAGGTAATAGTATTTACGTTTCTTTATACATGTGATTTACCTCTGTTATAAATCCTCGTGTATTGTGTGTGTCAGCATACCGATCCAGGGATGACACTTAAGCACAGAGACTTGATCCATTCGGGTCGGGTCGCTACATTGCCGCTATTGTTGAACCTTTGGATGTAGTAAGGATGTGGATGTGGTATTGTGGTGAGAGATAGCTTCTCCACCATCTCCATGCTAGCCAAGTTGTTGCAACTCCCTCCATCAATGACAACGTGGATAGAACGTTCCTTCACAACTCCCTTTGTGTGGAACAAATTATGCCTCTGATTTTGCTCAGCTTGTGTGACCTGCACACTCAAAACACGTTGAGCAACTAAACTTTCATACCTGTCAGCATATTTAATAGCCATGTATTGCGTCTCATGATCAGAATTGTCTCCACCGTGTTCTTCACTTGTAATAAGTGCCAAAGTCTCCTTGTCATAGTCACTAGCGGACTCGTACCCACCATCCTCCGTAGCAATCATCACACGCTGAGATTTGCATTCTCTCGCATAATGACCTCGTCCCTTACAACAACAACAAATAATATCACTTGTGTGCCCTGTTGATGCCATGAATGAAGAAGAACTCTATGTGGGACCGGAAGGTGCAGTCCTAGCAAATGATGGTCGTGGTGCCTGTTTTCTTGTATCTCGGTTGGAATTGGCAGCTGAAGTCAGTGGTGATGCAGTAGAACGTGTGGGAGTAGAGGATGTATGTGGTTTCCATGATGAAGATCGTCCTGTAGAAAAATTAGTTCGCGCCAATGACTGTCGATCCCGCACTTCACATTCAGCTTTGCAAGCAAGATGGAATAAACGAGTTATATTATTATACCCTTATACTCTAGAATGGTCTGAGTCTCTTTATTTAATCCACCCATAAAATGTGCAAGCATAGCTTCATTATCCTCAACAATACCACATCAAATCATACCAGTTTGTAATTCCTGATAATATTTTTTTATAATTTTTTCCTTGTCTCAAATGCTGCAATTTTAAAGCAATTCACGTTGATAGTATGGTGGAACCCAGCGAGTATGCATAGCTTTTCAAAGCAGCCCAAGTAGCTGGAATAGGATATAATCTAAAATGATCAGACCACCAAACACATGCAAAACTAGTGAAAGGACAAACAGCAGCAGGAACACGTCGCTCCTCAGGATATTGTAAACATGTAAAATGTTGTTTAGTTTCTATCTCCCAGGTAAGATATATATCAGGAACATATCTACCCTGAAATGGTGGACTATTCACTTTTAGTTTAGGAAGACGGTCATGATCTCGTACCTCAGGTGGTGGTGCAGCACTAGTAGAAAACGGAGCTTTAGCGCCGGTTCGTAAGGGCCTTTAGTGCCGGTTCCATAACTGGCACTAAAGGGTGGGCACTAAAGGTCCCCCCTTTAGTACCGGTTCGGCACGAACCGGCGCTAAAGTGCCACCACGTGGCGTGAGCTCGCGCCCTGGTATGGGGGACCTTTACTACCGGTTGGTGTTACCAACCAGTACTAAAGGTTTTTTTTTTTGAATTTCTTTTTTTGAAAATTTTGGAATTTTTTTTTAGTTTTTTTGAATTATTTGATGATTTAGTCTCTAATCACCTCTCTTAATTGCTCAAGTGTGGATCACTCATTCCAAATCATCTAACTTCCTGACCGGTCACCCATCCCTCTCACTACTCCAGCCCGAGCACGCTTAACTTTCGGGTTCTATTCTCCTTCGTTTCCGAGTCTGCACTTGTTGTTTTCTTGACAATAGTAAGATGTCAATCCTATTAACCCTCAGGAGTTTAGCTTGAGCATGAAGTCACACATTTCACCGTTTGAGTTTGAAACTATTATTCTAAAAAACAGTAATTATTTAGTAACGCTAATATTTTTTGAATAAGTTTGACCATAGTTTGACCATAGTTTGACCAGATTTGACCAAAATTCAAAAATTAAAATAATTATTTAGTAACACTAATATTCTTGAATAATTATGTAGTAACATTATTACTTCTTGAATAAGTAGTTTGACCAGATTTAACCACATTTTTTTAAACAAACTGAAATTTGACCATATCTTTTTTTCCTTTTGAAATTCGAGGATTCTGAAAAATTCCAAATAGGCCGTAGGCCGTCTCCATCGGATGCGGATTTTCGTGCTTAATTTTTTGATATATTATACATTTTTTTCTGACATCATATGCAAAAATTATAGCCGTTTTACATTTTCCCTACACTTTTTCCAAAACATGTCCAAATTGTAGTTTTTAAATTTTCCTAACTAGTAGATGTAGTAATATAACTACCTCTCGAAGGATTTTATTTTTTGAAGTTTTTATCATTTTCTTTTGATTTTTTCAGAACTGAAATGGCGACACACGGGGGGGGGGGAGGGTAGAGTTTGAAAATTGCCCTATAGTGCCAGTTTGTGTCAAAACCGGTACTATAGGTCAGACCCCTTTAGTACTGGTTCATGGCACGAACCGGTACTATAGGTTAGACCTTTAGTTCTGGTTCGTGCCATGAACCGGTACTAAAGGTGATCGTGGGGCCCCGGCCTGATGCCAGCCTGCCACCACCCCTTTAGTACCGGTTCGTGCCACAAACCGGTACTAAAGGTTCAACACGAACCGGCATTAATGCAAATCCGTTCGAACCGGCACTAATGGTACCATTAGTACCGGGCCAAAATCAAACCGGCACTAATGTGCTTCACGTTTGACCCTTTTTCTACTAGTGCAGCCCTACCGTTGTGATGATATGCATCAGGATGACCTGATGGTGGTGGTGCTGGTAGTTGCACGTAGTTCTGATTTTGATCAACCTCATCCTCATAATGGTCCTCCACCTCTGCAGTAGCAGGAGGAGCTATAGAAGCATCAACAACGGCACCAGAATTTTGACCAGGCTCAATGGGAACGCGCAGTGCTCATCCCATTTGATTTGGAAGGCGACATTGTTGTTGTTGTAGAGGTGTGACAGGTAAACTTGTTATCGAGCTTTGTTTCGAATGTCTTCTCCATGCCATCTATCTTTTCCATGGCCTCTTCAAATCTGTTTAGCACATCTTGCACCTGTCAACTCACCATTTGCTGAAACTTATCATGAAGCTCCTTGTTCGTCAAGTTCTCCCAGTCAATCTCGTTGGCTTGTGATCCTGCCATGGTTAGCAGCAATAGAAACACACAAGAATATGATCCTACAGACTACTAACAAGTGGTGGTGGTGGGTGTCACAAATCCGTCAACCAAATCTCAAATTCTTACCAGTTCTTACCCAGCAGCAGGCGGTGATCGGCAACCGCTGTAGTCAAAACTCTCAAAGCTTGGATAGAGCGATTACTAGGGAGAGTCAAACGCATGACATAGATTTATGTGGAGCTAGGAAGGCTTATAATATGGTAGCAAAAATATTAGCAACAATCAATTCAGAGATGCAAAGTTGAATAAACGCTCAACGACGGTACTGTGTTGGTCGTAGGCTAGACCATGCTAGAGACGCCAGCCTAGAACAGTAACAAAATCACGGCACTGCACGTAAACAAGGGAAAGCACACTCTAGAAAAAAATTCACTTTGTTTTTTTGCGCTCCTCGTTTTTTTTGCAAAATATCACTATAATGGTGAGTGTCTCAAAACTCTGCCCAGGTCAAAATGATAGGATGACCACGAAATTTTTTTTGACAATTTTTTTCAGAAATCAGGGCAGCGACGATGAAAAAGTATGACAAAAAATCACTCTGATGGCGAGTGTCTCAAAAGACTCAGAAAAGCCTAAAATACAATAGGGAAAAAAATAATTTCGGTCGCCGAAATTTTGGCCTAAAAACTGCCCGGGGGTCTCCAGACCCTTTTTTCGAAACCTTCTCAACAAGGAAACACGAATCGGAAATTAGATGGATCGCGAAGACAAACCCAATATGAAAGGAACTCAGATTGGTGGTGGATAGATGGTGGTAAGATATGGCGGTGGTGGTGGTAGTGGTGGTGGTATATGGATACAAATCGGTGATGGTATATGGATACTGATTGGTGGTGGTATATGGATACAGATTCAGAGTGGTGGCGGATAAGCGGTGGTGGTAGATGGCAGGGGCGATGATGATGGTGCGGTGGCGGCGTGATAACTTATGACCAGAACTCAAAACTCTAAAAGACTAGACGCTAAGACCAGTAACTTGGCACGACGATGCAACCACAAATTCAACAAAGCAAAATACTGAAAAGACTATGCAAATGCTCAGACTGGTTCGGATAGGACGAACCAACCCTATTTTTTTTGTCTTTTTCATGGACTATAGGTATGAAGAACAAACTCGATCTAAACTACAAAAAAATTGTAAAAATCTCACCGAGAAACCTGGAAATCTAATACCACTTGATAGAGGCAAAGGTGTCTCGATGTTTCAATGAGAATGTGGAAATCGTTTTCTGTAGGAGTCGACCTTGAAGATCTGACTACGAACGTGCGAGACGTCGCGCCTTAGCAATCGCTAAACCAACTTCCGAGGGGTTATTGACCACGTCGGAGCACGACCGACCTGACCACGAGGGTCTATTTCCTGCAAGCAAATGAAGAACAAGCAAGAAACTAGGATTGCAATCTAGATATTGCGAATATAAGATGAAAGCTTTATTAATCAAGGTGGGGTTGTGTGATGCCTTGGTCTGGTCGTTGAACACTGACAAAGTACACAAAGTTGCAGCTATGGCGAACTTTTAATCTAAACAAAACCCAAAGTCTAAACGATGCCCTAAGGGTTGTATATATGGATGAAGAGGGGGGAATTTCATGGCCCTTGGTGGAGGGGTCCGAAACCAACCCTAACTCTTGTTTCCCCACACATTCGGACTTTGAAAACAGCCTATACTTGACTATTTTGAAATTACATGGGCCTTGCCCAAAAATAAGGTGATGCAAAACCTATAATAGTCTTTGGACAAAATTTATGAAGTGGCATCTTGTATATTTCATCCAAGGCTTCATGCACTCATTATGGTGGCTTCAAAGTCCTGAAATCATCACTTGTAACTTTGTTCTTGTTCCCCTTGCGCATGCCATCATCTCCATGCTTAATCTTGCTCCAATGTTCATCCCTCTTGTCCAACCTAGGCCCTTCATTTGTAAGTAAGACAACTATGTCCAATTTAGGCAGCATCATATTCTCATGAACAATCATTACCAAGAAACGAAAGTACCTGATAATTCAATTGGCGTGTGTGAGCTATAGTAATTGGTCCAGTATGTATAGAAGTAGGGGATGTGGGTGTAACAATGGTATTGATGCCCTCATCACGAATTGTTATTCCATTTTCTTACTCTATTCCTACCTACTAACTTCTAGTTACCAATACACGTTTTATTGCCCTGTTTAACTAAATATTCCCTATACTCCCACTTCTATCAAAAAGCGCCGCTGACAAGCATACTCCGGAGGTGGAGAACGGGGCTGCCAACAAGCGTAGGTGGGGAGAGCAAGAACCGCAAGCGACTCCAGCAGGCCTAGACTTCATCTGCAGCCTCCCTGATGATATGTTGATAGTCATCATTTCCCTCCTCCCAATCAAATATGAGGCGCGGACAACCGTCCATTCCCAGCGGTGGCGCCCCCTATGGAACTCCACCCCTCTCGACCTCATCGACACCAATGAGCTCTACCATGGCTATCGCAAAAGCTTGGATGTGTACTCCAAGATCTTCGGTAGTCACCTTGGCCCAACCAGAGGCCATAAAATGGGCAAACGTTCCAACAACAAGGACCGAGCCAAGCTTGACGACTGGTTCCGATCCCCCGCCCTAGATCATCTTGAGGAGCTTAGTTTTGATGATGGGCGTATGCGCTCGCTGCCAACATCTGCGCTCCGCCTCGCGCCCAAGCTGCGCGTCGCCAAGTTCAGGAACTGCCATCCCCCCTTAATGACGCGCCCGCTCTTATTGTACCACGACTAAAGCACCTCGAGGTCGTCGTCGTCTGCCTCCCAAATGGTGACATGGAGTTCCTGCTCCGTGGTTTGGTTGTACTGCACTCGAGTACCTTCATCTTCAGGCGATCAATGGGTTGAGTAGCTTCCACATCACCTCCATGGCGCTCCGTACTATTTATGTGTGTTGCTGGTGTGGCAAGAAGACATCACAACATGTGTACCATGGTATGGTCATTGAGACACACCTTCGCGTGAGAGATTACTTGTAGTTGATCAGGAAGGTCCAACAAAAATCAATGTCATTTCTGCGCCAAAATTGATAGTGGTGGGCTACTCGTCAGACAAATACTCCAAACTTGTTATTGGATCCACACCCGTTCAAGTACAGCAGCTGCCTTCTACCTCTCCTTCTAGAAATTAACATTATTTCTAATTTCGAACATGTATGTTCGTCTATCATCCAGAAAATGATTCCAACAAGCTTGAACCAAAAACTATGCACAGTGAAGGTCTTGGCACTAGAATTTATCGGCCCCAACCTGGAGCAAGTTGTCAGTTTCCTGAGATGCTTTCCGTGCCTGGAGAAGCTATATATCAAGGTGATGTTCCTTTCCTGTTAAATGTTAACCATAAGGGAGTTCAATTTGTGACACATTTTTCCAAGTTTACAATGACAATGTACTACGATTTATGAAGGATTTTTTGGACGATTTCAGTACATACATGTCCCCCCCATATTGGTTGCTTGATCCATATGGTTACAATCCATAAGCATTTCTCCTTTGGGTTCATCAGTACTAGTATTCTTAGGGAACTTTTCATCCACTCCAACCTCTTGTGTAGAAGGCTAAATTTTCTAGATTGTAATCAAATGCCCATGTTAATCATGTCGGGTCGAAGATGGCATGTTAGTGCATTTTACAAATCCTGCAAACCAAATAGGCATGTAGTAGTGTTCAAAACTGCATGTAGGCACTAACACGATTTCTTATTTTGCAGATAATATTAGGACTGGTGGTGTATAATGTGATACCATATAACAATCACATCGCATGCCTAGATTTGCATCTCTCAGAAATTACTTTGAACTACTACCGAGGGACCTTACCGGAGATTGTATTCGCCAGGTTCTTTGTTGTCAGAGCAAGGGTGCTGAAGGTAATGAGGTTTTCCGTACATTCATTTCGCAAAAATGAATGGTTTGTTCATCAGTGCCGATGGCTGTGGCAGAATGGAATAGGCTCCGAAAATGCTAAATTTCATTTTGGAACATCGGATGACAGAGTAATTGGAAGTCATCGTGTCAACCCCATACATGACTTCTCGGTGGCTGACCCCTTTGCAAAAATTATGAGGTTTCAAAACCAGGCTTAGAAGTGGTAATATTAGTTTGAACCTCTCTGATATCCATGTTCAGCGCATCGGCACGAGCATTTGCAGCTGATGAGCTGAATTTCATTTCTAATCTCAGTTTGAACTTTTTAATCTTTGAATTTGAGCCATATAACTCTGGAATTTGAACCTTGTAATATTTCGAGCTTTTGTGGCACAATCATTGAAATGGCATCATATGAGACTCGTATATTGGTACCACTATTTTGACCTTAAAATGCAATGCACTTAGATTTTATTAACCATTCTCGAATTCGTTTACCTTGTCGATCTCATAGCACACGATCTGTATAGATAACTTGACTACGATCTTCGACATTATTGCACACAGTTGGTTTCTTCAACCGTGTGCCCTGTAGAGCACACAATTAATTATCGCACTAGAGTGTCCATCATCACCCTTCTGTGTAAATTTGACCTCATCACCCAGAGGTAAACTTATGATCGAAGTCATTCCACACACTTCATGTTTACAAAGCTTTTTGCCAATAAACGCCCACGATGTGTCCCTCTACTAGCCGACGCGTGCCCAAACTAGCCGGGCGGGAAGCTTGCACGGTAAACTATGCGGTAGAGCGGGAACAGGCTCACCGATGATACATTTGGCGCGTCTTCGAGCCCACACATGGTCAAATGAAACGCGTGCAGTGCGGTGTTGTCAAGCGTGCATTGGAATCCTCCGCTACGAATGCGGTGACAAGATGTGACGATTACAGGCCGACCGCCCCCCATTTAACACAGTGGCCATTTAATGTGTCTCTTCAACCTTTCGATCGTGCCCCACCATTGCAAGAAGCACACCCACCACGACAAATTCTTAGAGGGTATCATGCGCGGCTCCAAGGGCGCTCCAAGAGGCTGCCAACGACTGGCAGCAGTACACCATGCATGCCGTGGTGGACACCCACAGAAGGTTCACGAAGCTCTCGGTGGTGTACACCAACAACCCGGTCTAGGTGGAGCACTCCATCCACTTCATGGAGCTGTTGCTTGCCGAGGAGAAGTACAAAGTAGTCGGGTTCGACCTCGAGTACACCCGCACTCGTGCCGGGTCTCATCCCAATGTCGTCGCCCAGATGTGTGTGCTCAACCACGTCCTCGTCTGCCACTACTGCCTGGCCACAAGGCCTTGCGAGCATTTTGCTAGGATTGTCAACAGCCCCCACTACATGTTCGCTATGGTGGACATCACCAATGATGTAAAGGTGCTCAAGAATTTGGGCATCGCCTGCCAGAATATTGTCGACATCCAGGGCCAATACAAGATTTGGGGCGGCAAGGAGCATGAGAAGGATTCACTGGTTCACCTTGCCGAGGCCATAATCGACCCCTACTATAGAGACATGAAGTATTCCTGCAACAAGGACCACTACGAAAAAAACACTTCTGTGATGATACGTGTTTGTCATAGTATGTCATGTTTTCTGTCATGCATGTACATCCATGATGATTTTATGACAGAATCAAGATAGTCATACCTGTGCTGTCGTAGAAGTGTTCCATGACATTACCAAAATTATCATCATGGAAGTGTCCACTTCCTTGACGATAAATATCGCGTCATAGAAGTCCTCTCATCAAGGGAGACTGACACGTGGCATCCACTGTCACAGGTCATAGTTAAGCTATCAGGTCCAGTTTTGGATCCGACAACCCATTAACAGCCCGGACCAATGAGGATTTTCCACGTGTAAAATTCTCATTGGACGGAGGAAACACATGTTGGCTCACCGTTGGGACAGATGTCATCCACTCATTGGACAGGAGGCGCCTATGATAGGTCAACACGTGGCATGGCCCAACAGTGGCCCATTCTGGTGAAAAAGGCCGGCCCAGTAAAAATTAGCTGGCCGGCCCATATAAGGCATACTTGTGTTAGGTCCATTGTGACCCCACGGCCAATATGAGATGTGCCAATTCGGCCCGTCAATGGCCCGTTAAAGACTTGATACCATTGCAGCCCATCGTTAGTTCAAGCCCGTTAACAGCCCGCTATATATTTGGGCTCAATATCGGCCCGATGTGATTTTGGCCTGTTAACGGCCCATTCAAGGAATGGGCCAATTTTCAGGACATACATCTTTCGGCCTTTTAGCACCCCATTTAAGTGTTGGGCCAATTTCCGTCCCGGTGTGTCTTTCAGCCTATTGACGGCCCATAACTGAGTTGGGCCATTTGTAGTCGGACCCGAGTTTTGGCCTTTTAGCGACCCATTTAAGTGTTGGGCCAATTCATGGCCCGTTGTGTCTTTCAGCCTATTGACGGGCCATAAATGAGTTGGGCCATATGTAGTCGGACCTGAGTTTTGGCCATTTAACTGCCCATGATCTTTATGGTCCAATACCAGGCTAGTTTCTCTTTTGGCATGCTAAAGGCCCACAACACAGTTCGGCCATTTATAGTACGACCTGACTTTCGGCCTCTTAGCGGCCCATGCTCTTTATGGTCCAGTACGAGCCCGTTGTCTCTTTCAGCCTGCTAAAGGCCCATAGTAACGGCCTGTTAATGGCCCGTGAAATAATATGGGCCCACCTGTTGCCCGCTTCGATGTCGGCCTATTAGGGACCCGGGAGGTAAGAGGGCCGACCATTAACTTTCAGCCTGGTAATGGCCCATTAACTTAATGGGCCCACTAAAGTCCGTACACGTCTTTAGGCCCAATTAGATAATTTGAGCCCATTACGACGAGCAATTATGCACAGGACCAAAACCGATCAAGCAAAGGTACGGCATACAGGGAAAAACGTTGCACATCCAACATATATTATAGGAAATTACATCCACTAGGCAATCAAAGATTGATGCCAGTGCAAATAAATGAACAGAACCTAATGATCTACAACGTCACAAACTGCAACCTCAGCACGGATGACGCCCATAAGCATGCGGGCAAGTTCTTGCTGCTTTGCTACAGTCTCTGAAAACATTGATTAGTTGTTGTTGCGCACGAATGTGCACCTCTGATCCTCCACCATTTCCATCATTGCTTCATCCATTAATTGGTTCACAAACATACATTTTTTTCATTGTATTCGAGATAGAGGAAACTGAATAGATTCAGATGGCGATTTTGGCAGGCTTGTATTATTGATAGTGGAGAGTGTCTCAACCACTGCATCATAACATACATTTGGAGGGGAACCGAACAGATTAATCATGAGTTATTGCCATATTACCTGGCCTAGATTTATTCAAAAGAAACAATGGGGTTGCCTTGTTGTTTTCAGAGTTTGTCTTCTTATCTTCAGCAGCCTGCACCAAATTAGCACACTAGCATTGCTATCATTTGCCAGGCCAGATAATAGGAAAGCAACATTGACACAACGAATGTTTGGGCAAGTAGCATACACCAAATTAACACAATATGGCACAACTGTCATCAGCCAGGTAAGGTAATACGAAAGCAACATTGACAAAATCAATGAATGGGCAACCAGAGCAGCACTACAATTCAGTAATGTGCATGATATGAGATAGTACACTCATCCATCTCAGTACACAAAACTACCACGCAGTTTTCCTAACAAAAATTAACATTGGCGCCTCTAACATTTTGCTACAACTAATTTTAGATCATATAAAGGTTGGATTCACGCCGATTAACAAAATGCATGCTGATTGATGTCTACTACACAACCTTCTTCTTGTAGACATTGTTGGGCCTCCAAGTGAAGAGGTTTGTAGGACAATAGCAAATTTCCCTCAAGTGGATGACCTAAGGTTTATCAATCCGTGGGAGGCGTAGGATGAAGATGGTCTCTCTCAAGCAACCCTGCAACCAAATAACAAAGAGTCTCTTGTGTCCCCAACACACCCAATACAATGGTAAATTGTATAGGTGCACTAGTTCGGCGAAGAGATGGTCGTACAAGTGCAATATGGATGGTAGGTATGGGTATTTGTAATCTGAAAATATAAAAAACAGCAAGGTAACTAATGATAAAAGTGAGCGTAAACGGTACTGCAATGCTAGGAAACAAGGCCTAGGGTTCATACTTTCACTAGTGCAAGTTCTCTCAACAATAATAACATAATTGGATCATATAACTATCCCTCAACATGCAACGAAGAGTCACTCCAAAGTCACTAATAGCGGAGAACAAATGAAGAGATTATGGTAGGGTATGAAACCACCTCAAAGTTATCCTTTTTGATCGATCTATTCAAGAGTCTGTAGTAAAATAACATGAAGCTATTCTTTCCATTCGACCTATCATAGAGTTCGTACTAGAATAACACCTTAAGACAAAAATCAACCAAAACCCTAATGTCACCTAGATACTCCAATGTCACCTCAAGTATCCGCGGGTATGATTATACGATATGCATCACACAATCTCAGATTCATCTATTCAACCAACACAAAGTACTTCAAAGAGTGCCCAAAGTTTCTACCGGAGAGTCAAGACGAAAACATGTGCCAACCCCTATGCATAAGTTCATGAGGTCATGGAACTCGCAAGTTGATCACCAAAACATACATCAAGTGGATCACATGATATCCCATTGTCACCACAGATAAGCACGTGCAAGACATACATCAAGTGTTCTCAAATCCTTAAAGACTCAATCCGATAAGATAACTTCAAAGGGAAAACTCAATCCATTACAAGAGAGTAGAGGGGGAGAAACATCATAAGATCCAACTATAATAGCAAAGCTCGCGATACTTCGAGATCGTGCCAACTCAAGAACACGAGAGAGAGAGAGAGAGAGATCAAACACATAGCTACTGGTACATACCCTCAGCCCCGAGGGAGAACTACTCCCTCCTCATCATGGAGAGCACCGAGATGATGAAGATGGCCACTGGAGAGGGGTTCCTCCCTCCGGCAGGGTGCTGGAATGGGTCTAGATTGGTTTTCGGTGGCTACGGAGGCTTCTGGTGGCAAAACTCCCGATCTATTCTTCTCCTGGATGTTTAGGGGGTATATGGATATATATATATAGGAGGAAGAAATATGTCGGTGGAGCAACGAGGGGCCCACGAGGGTGGAGGATGAGCCCAGGGGGGTGGGCGCGCCCCCTGCCTTGTGGCTGCCTTGTTGATTGCCTGCCGTATACTCCAAGTCTCCTGGATTGCTTCCGTTCCAAAAATAACTCTCCCTAATGTTTCATTCTGTTTGGACTCTGTTTGATATTCCTTTTCTTGGAAACACTGAAACAAGGGAAAAAACATAAACTGGCACCGGGCTCTGGGTTAATTGGTTAGTCCCAAAAATAATATAAAAGTGTTTAATAAAGCCCATAAGCATCCAAAACAGATTATATAATAGCATGTAACAATAAAAAATTATAGATACGTTGGAGACGTATCAAGCATCCCCAAGCTTAATTCCTGCTCGTCCTTGAGTAGGTAAATGATAAAAACAGAATTTTTGATGTGGAATGCTACCTAACATATTTATCCATGTAATTCTCTTTATTGTGGCAAGAATATTCAGATCCATAAGGTTCAAGACAAAAGTTTAATATTGACATAAAAATAATAATACTTCAAGCATACTAACTAAGCAATTATGTCTTCTCAAAATAACATGGCCAAAGAAAGTTCATCCCTACAAAATCATATAGTTTGGTCATGCTCCATTTTCGTCACACAAAAATGCTCTCATCATGCACAACCCCGATGACAAGCCAAGAAATTGTTTCATACTTTAGTAATCTCAAACTTTTTTCAACTTTCACGCAATACATGAGCGTGAGCCATGGATATAGCACTATGGGTGGAATAGAATATAATGATAGAGGTTGTGTGGAGAAGACAAAAAAGGAGAAAGTCTCACATTGACGCGGCTAATCAATGGGCTATGGAGATGCCCATCAATTGATGTCAGTGCGAGGAGTAGGGATTGCCATGCAACGGATGCACTAGAGATATAAATGCATGAAAGCTCAACAAAAGAAACTAAGTGGGTGTGCATCCAACTTGCTTGCTCACGAAGACCTAGGGCATTTGAGGAAGCCCATTATTGGAATATACAAGCCAAGTTCTATAATGAAAAATTCCCACTAGTATATGAAAGTGACAAAACAAGAGACTCTCTATCATAAAGATCATGGTGCTACTTTGAATCACAAGTGTGGAAAAAGGATAGTAGCATTGCCCCTTTTTATTCTCTCTTTTTGGGCCTTCTTTTTTTGCCTTTCTCTTTCTTTATTTTTTATTTTTTGGGACAATGCTCTATTAATGATGATCATCACACTTCTATTTATTTACAACTCAATGATTACAACTCGATACTAGAACAAGATATGACTCTATATGAATGCCTCCGGCGGTGTACCGGGATGTGCAATGACTCATGAGTGACATGTATGAAAACATTATGAACGGTGGCTTTGCCACAAATACGATGTCAACTACATGATCATGCAAGGCAATATGACAATGATGATGCGTGTCATAATAAACGGAACGGTGGAAAGTTGCATGGCAATATATCTTGGAATGGCTGTGGAAATGCCATAATAGGTAGGTATGGTGGTTGTTTTGAGGAAGATATAAGGAGGTTTATGTGTGATAGAGCGTATCGTATCACGGGATTTGGATGCACCGGCGAAGTTTGCACCGACTCTCAAGGTGAGAAAGGGCAATGCAAGGCACCGAAGAGGCTAGCAATATGGAAGGGTGAGAGTGCGTATAATCCATGGACTGAACATTAGTCATAAAGAACTCACATACTTATTGCAAAAATCTACAAGTCATCAAAAACCAAGTATTACGTGCATGCTCCTAGGGGGATAGATTGGTAGGAAAAGACCATTGCTCGTCCCCGACCGCCACTCATAAGGAAGACAATCAAATAACACCTCATGTTTCAAATTTGTTACACAACGTTTACCATACGTGCATGCTACAGTACTTGCAAACTTCAACACAAGTATTTTTCTCAAATTCACAACTACTCAACTAGCACAACTTTGATATCACTATTTCCATATCTCAAAACAATCATCAAGTATCAAACTTCTCTTAGTATTCAATGCACTTATATGAAAGTTTTTATTGTGCCTAAAAGCAAATTTCCATGTTGTTCTAAACGACTCTAAAAATAATATAAGTGAAGCATGAGAGATCAACTATTTCTATAAAATAAAACCACCGTCGTGCTCTAAAAGATATAAGTGAAGCACTAGAGCAAAAACTATATGGCTCAAAAGATATAAGTGAAGCACATAGAGTATTATAATAAATTTCAAATCATGTGAGTCTCTCTCAAAAGGTGTGTACAGCAAGGATGACTGTGGTAAACTAAAAAGAAAATACTCAAATCATACAAGACGCTCCAAGCAAAACACATATCATGTGGCGAATAAAAATATAGCTCCAAGTAAAGTTACCGATGAATGAAAACGAAAGAGGGGATGTCTTCTGGGTCATCCCCAAGCTTAGGCTTTTTGGTGTCCTTGAATTTTACCTTGGGTGCCATGGGCGTCCCCAAGCTTAGGCTCTTGCCACCCCTTGTTCCATAATCCAGCAAATCTTTACCCAAAATTTGAAAACTTCACAACACAAAACTTAAATAGAAAATCTCGTGAGCTCCGTTAGCGAAAGAAAACAAAACACCACTTCAACGTAATGTAATGAACTCATTCTTGATTTATATTGGTGTTAAACCTACTGTATTCCAACTTCTCCATGGTTTATAAACTCTTTTACTAGCCATAGATTCATCAAAATAAGCAAACAACACACGAAAAACAGAATCTGTCAAAAACAGAACAGTCTGTAGGAATCTGTAGCTAATGCAAACTTATGGAACCCCAAAAATTCTAAAATAAATTTCTGGACATGACGAACTTATCTATTAATCGTCTTAAAAAATAATTAACTAAATAGCACTTTCCAAATAAAAATGGCAGCAATTTTTGTGAGCGCTAAAGTTCATGTTTTTTACAGCAAGATCAAAAAGACTTCGCCCAAGTCTTCCGAATGGTTCTACTTGGCACAAACACTAATTAAACACAAAAAACACAACCAAAACAGAGGCTAGATAAATTATTTATTACTAAACAGGAGCAAAAGGCAAGGAATAAAAACAAAATTGGGTTGCCTCCCAACAAGCGCTATCGTTTAACGCCCCTAGCTAGGCATAAAAGCAAGGATAGATCTAGGTATTGCCATCTTTGGAGGGCAATTCTTCAATAATACACCTATAACCCCTAGGAGTTTCTTTATTTTTATTAATTATGAAACTCCTAATAAAATCATTTGTAGCAAACGGTTCCTTAATGATAGAAAAAATATTGGGATGAACACTTATTGATTTTAAATCCGCGGTTTCCTTACTAGAGGATTCACCCTTATTTTTAGGAACATAAACAAGATTGGAAATTTTGGTAGGAGGATTTGGAGTATTTTTTACGGAAGAAAAAGTGGACCCCAAGTTGGGGATAATTCCCTCAAGTTTATCGATTCTAGTAGAATCTTGATCTATTCTTTCATTAACTATGGGTTCTTTCTCCTTAAAACTTTTCAGAGTAACTCCCACCTTAGATCCATATTGGGTAATTTGGTTATGGATCTTTTTATCCAAATTCTCAATCAACTCTATAGTAGCAACTTTATTCTCAATAATTTCAAGCCTTTGCATCAGATGTTCCAAAGTTAACTTAGTTCCATTAACCAAAAGAGGTGGTGAGCCAAACAAATCTATCATAGCATTATAAGAATCAAAAGTATGGTTACCCAAGAAATTCCCTCCGGCAATGGTATCAAGAATATATCTGTACCAAGGAGTAGCGCCTACATAAAAATTGCGAAGAATAACGGAAGTAGATTGCTTCCTGGTAGATCTATTTTGAGCATTGCAAATTCTATACCAAGCGTATTTTAGATTTTCTCTCTCCCTTTGCTTAAAATGAAGAAGTTCATTCTCGGGAGACAACGGAGAAGATAGAGGACTAGCCATAACGACAAGGCAAGCAAGAAAGCGACGAATAAAAAAGAGAGGGCGAATAAAACGGTAAGTGTGAAGTGGGGAAGAGGAAAACGAGAGGCAAATGGCAAATAATGTAATGCGAGGGATAAGAGTTTGTGACGAGTACTTGGTATGTCTTGACTTGTGAGTAGACTCCCTGGCAACGGTTTTTGTAATCTGAAAATATAAAAACAGCAAGGTAACTAATGATAAAAGTGAGCACAAATGGTATTGCAATGTGTTGAAACAAGGCCTAGGGTTCATACTTTCACTAGTGCAAGTTCTCTCAACAATAATAACATAATTGGATCATATAACTATCCCTCAACATGCAATGAAGAGTCACTCCAAAGTCACTAATAGCGGAGAGCAAACGAAGAGATTATGGTAGGGTACGAAACCACCTCAAAGTTATCCTTTCTGATCGATCCATTCATGAGTCCGTAGTTAAATAACATGAAGCTATTCTTTCCATTCGGTATATCATAGAGTTCGTACTAGAATAACACCTTTAGACACAAATCAACCAAAACCCTAATGTCACCTAGATACTCCAATGTCACCTCAAGTATCCGCGGGTATGATTATACGATATGCATCACACAATCTCAGATTCATCTATTCAACCAACACAAAGTACTTCAAAGAGTGCCCCAAAGTTTCTACCGAAGAATCAAGATGAAAACATGTGCCAACTCCTATGCATAAGTTCACGAGGTCATGGAACTCACAAGTTGATCACCAAAACATACATCAAGTGAATCACATGATATCCCATTGTCACCACAGATAAGCACGTGCAAGACACACATCAAGTGTTCTCAAATCCTTAAAGACTCTATCCGATAAGATAACTTCAAAGGGAAAACTCAATCCATTACAAGAGAGTAGAGGGGGAGAAACATCATAAGATCCAACTATAATAGCAAAGCTCGTGATACATCAAGATCGTGCCAACTCAAGAACAAGAGAGAGAGAGAGATCAAACACATAGCTACTAGTACATACCCTCGGCCCCAAGGGAGAACTACTCCCTCCTCTTCATGGAGAGTGCCGGGATGATGAAGATGGCCACCGGAGAGGGATTCCCCCCTCTAGCAGGGTGCCGGAACGGGTCTAGATTTGTTTTCGGTGGCTACGGAGGCTTCTGGCGGCGGAACTCCCGATTTATTCTTCTCTTGGATGTTTGAGGGGTATATGGATATATATATAGGAGGAAGAAATACGTCGGTGGAGAAACGAGGGGCCCACGAGGGTGGAGGGCGTGCCCAGGGGGTGGGCGCGCCCCCTGCCTCGTGGCTGCCTCATTGATTGTCTGACGTATACTCCAAGTCTCCTGGATTTCTTCTGTTCCAAAAATAACTCTCCCGAAGGTTTCATTCCGTTTGGACTCCGTTTGATATTCCTTTTCTTCGAAACACTGAAATAAGGGAAAAATAGAAAATGGCACTGGGCTCTGGGTTAATAGGTTAGTCCCAAAAATAATATAGAAGTGTTTAATAAAGCCCATAAACATCCAAAAGAGATAATATAATATCATGCAACAATAAAAAATTATACATATGTTGGAGATGTATCACTGATGAAAAAATATAGTGATATACAACAGGTACTTACATTAGCATTGGAACACAGAGTATTCCCGCAAGATAATTTCCTCAAATATGATCCCAATGGAGGAAGTCTTCAATCATTTAACCTTATTTTCTAAAAGAGAGACGGGCAAGAAACATGTACAAAATATGATCAAAATGCTATAAAATTTCATGATGTGAGGATACACACACGCTTCTTAGAATGGAGTTGACATATTTTTGCTGGACTGGAGCGGACTAGTTCTTTGGGCTTTGGAAACTGCTTATTATCAATGGGAGTTGGGTTTCTCTGTGCTGGAGCAGTATCTATGAAAACTGGAGTTGGTTTATTATCTCCTGGCGTTTGGATCTTTTGCAAAGACCTGGTTTGTAACCCTTCAGATTCTAACATAGCCGTCTTCCCCTTGCATGCCTTATATAGAAGAATGGTGCTTCAATTATAAAACATGCTACAGCAGAGATGGTTATAAAACATGCTACAACAGAGATGGAATAGGTACTGAAGAATAGAAAGGCATGACATATTGACATGTATTCCCTCCATCCGAAAATAAATGGATGGGTCTAGGCGTATTTCAGTTCTAGATACATCCAGTTTTATCCATTTCTATGACATGTAATCCGGACGGAGGGAGTACGATGTAAGAGCTAGGGATACGACACGACAACAGTGTAAAAAACACTACTTGAATGTAAAATTGTCTGCTAGCGGAATACATACAGAAAAACACTAAGGAAGCATATGTGTGTATGGTTGGGAAATTAAGATGGCATTGCAAGACACCACTAGAATAGCACTTCAATGTAAAAAAAGAAAATGGTATGGTAGACAGATGAAGTACATACTGATGAATAACAATGCATAAGATATTCAGAAGCATGATGTCCAAACTAAGCAGATATAATTGCGATAGAGTAGAATGACAATACTTGAATTTGAAAACATGTTATCATGAATGGAATAGCTACTGAAAAACAGGAAGGCATGCCATATTTACATGCATGATCAGTAGGCTAAGCACAAGGAATTGCAACAGAGTAGATGCACTCCAGGATATTATATGCATGTTGTACCCATATCAAGGGCCAAGTAAGAGAAAGGACCTTGTGGGGTGAACAGGATTCATCATCTTTCTGCATGTCTTGTGAAGAACTGCCTTTACATGTTCCATCATATTGGGTATCATTGACGTCAAGTTTGTTGGTCGTTACATTGCTCCGTGAGGTTCTTGTGGTTTAATCAGTGTGTGCAATTATATCTGACATGCATGGAAGACAACTAGTAGTTAGATTTATGTAATGAGTGCCTGTAGGAGCCGAAGTAAATAGTAGGGTTGGGGTTAACTAGCAGCAGCAGGTCTCAAAAACTAAAGGGAGAACACAGATGAAAGCTACAGAATATGTATCATTTATACTCGAGATTAACTAGATGACACACAAAAGTATTAAAGAACAACATAGGTAATACTAGAAGTGGTATAATACTATAATGACCAGCCTATGGGATAGCATTGGCTGATGGATGATAACTATGGAACAACGTTACCTAAAGAACAAGTCTCTTAGCTGAACTATGGAATATCGTTAACTCCTGAACAAGACCCGTAGGAGATCAACATGAATATACAATGAAATGTGATAATATATTTTCCATGCTTATATGAATAACAAAGCCATAAATGTTGCACACAAGTAAGATGAGGGTACAACCTATCTGGCCGCCATCCATAGGAGTGAGCATCATGTGTTGACTTGTCGATGGCCCTGCAATTGTTGTGGCTGTCCATGTCGGGCGGACGCATTCGATGTAGGGAACTGTTGAGTGGGGACTATAGCTCCCTTCTGGTGTGTGCTTCCCTTGTTGGAGCAGCTACGGTGAGTCAGAAGACGATGTGGCTGAAGATGCAGAAAACGCATAATGTTAAGAATGACACATCTCTTTGATCCGAAGAAATACCCTAAGAGATCAACAGCAAGGTACGAGAGTGGTCACACGTCTATTTACTAAACACTAAATTGGGGTCACACGATTTTATTTTATTTTGGTACTGTCCGATCTACGTCGGATGGCTTGATGGCCGTCTTGTGCCTCCCGGCTGACACTGTTTGGAATCTTCCCCGAAGAGTTAGCGACCACCGGCAGAGCAGCCTGCCTCCGCCGTCCGTGGCCCCGACCAAAACCCCGCTCCCCGCCCCACCGCACTACCATAGTTGCGCCGCCTCTGGGCCAATCCACAAAGACTCGCCATCATCCAGATCTGGTGGCGGCAGTACCTTCAACCCACGCAACTCTGAGATAGCCATCTAAGCGCTCCTTCCGCGGCGAATTTGCGCCCCCGCACCCTTGGGAGAGGTGCTTTGTGATGGGTTCAATCTTGCGGTGTCCTCACCCAGTGATAGTAGGGGTAGCGAGGCACATATTGTATTGTAGCCATTAAGGATAAAAAATGGGGGTTTTACCATATTGATTGGATCTTTCCCTCTACATCATGTCATCTTGCTAAAGGCATTACTCCGTTCCTGTTAACGTAATACACTGATGCATGCTGGATAGCGGTCGATTTGTGGAGTAATAGTAGTAGATGCAGGCAGGAGTCGATCTACTTGTCATGGACGTGATGCTTATATTGATGCGGAGCATCCCATGTTTATCCCCATGTACACTCGACTACTCTCCAAGCCCCAAGAGGACATATGATGAGACCTTGAACATACACCATTGGATACAAGGTGAACTCGCTCCTCTCCGAACCATCACTTTCCACATGTGAGACATGGCTACTACGTCAAATATATGTGCTATGCATAACCAGGAACAAAATAGGAAGACCATGGACAAGACGGCGAGGACACCAAATACAAGGACCAAACGGAGAAGCTACCAGAAATCTATAGCCACTGGACGACCGGTCTGGACCAGACGTCCGGCGCAAGGAAGCCGCACAAGCCAGGAGGCCCAGCCCCAACTTTATAGAGAGCGGACGACCGCTAGCCGCCGGACATCCGACACCCTTCAGCGCCCGGACGACCGGTGCCACCTTCACCGAACGATATTACTGGAAGTCCGAAGACTTCTGGATGTCCGGACCGTCCCGAGCCACCGGACGTCCGACCCCCGCACCAGATGTCCGATACCTGCCTGTGCGTAGCTGCGGGCCTTTGGCCTTGTATCCCTCTCCCACTTACCCCTTCATGGCTTAGACTATATATACTCCTTCACCTCCACCTAGTTAGGGTTAACGTTGTGTTAGCTCATATGTGAGATTGAGCTTCGCTCATCCATCCGGATCTACTCCATTGCGAGGGACTGTCACCCCTTCGGAGAAGATCCACCTTGGATACAAGACCCATTCATGGGAAGATCCCTCGCGGATTCAAGGCCTCCTCACGGAGATGAACCGGTTACCCTATGTATCGTCCTTTGTTGGATTTCGATCGTGTATCTCTTTGTATTTCCGGGATCTAGCTCATTTTGAAGCTCTTGACAACCCCCATCCCAAAAAAATACTACCATCATCATTTGACTCCATAAATTTTTTGCAACTTTGTCATCTTTGCCTAGGGCTTCCACCATATCTTCCACAAAACCACCATAGCCTTCCCCAACCTAACCCATTTTGTTCCCCTTTAGCATTTGAGGTTGTTGGAGTTGTGATTCGAGTTTGCTAAGGTGTTTCAGCTACTTAGGGACCATTGCTTCTTCATCAACCACCACCATAACTTCCGCATAGGCTTGCCCACCATACACTTCCACCACCCCAACATAACCAAATTTTGTTTGAGTTTGTTTGAGTTGTGTGTTCTCTCTCCTAAGGTGTTTCGGCTACTTAGGACTCGGACACCATGCATAGCCCATCATACCCTTCCACCACCATAACCCATTTTGATCGGGTTTCCACCAATAATTTCGCAACCAACACCGCATTCCCGCTACCACCATTTTGACATTTGCCTTTGAGATTTTGAGTTCACGGTTTTTCCGTTTCCTAAGGTGTTTCGGATAATTAGGAACGGTTCTACATCAAGAACACCGCCACTCATCATCGCCAAGGAAGGTAACCTCGATGACACCATTGTATATTCCCCTTGTCATTACATTGATAACCCCTATCCCATTTTGTGTCACTTGCCTATCAAGACTAGCCTTTGAGTATTGCTGGCAACGTTACTTGTGCACATTAGTGATCATTGATCTACACCTTCCATTGCATACATACCATACCATATTGGTATCATCTTGGTATCATATCATCTCGTGTGCCTCAAGTTTGTTCCCGCATATACACAATTACTATCTTGGTTTGTGCATTGTGAATGTGTCCATACACAAAAAAAGAATAACCTTTCAAGCAAAAGAGAAAGAGCAAAGAGCTTGTAAGAAATAGCCATAGTATCATACCACATTGCATATAAGATTGTCATATCCGGTCATCTTGGATCATCTTGTGCTAAAGCACCGGGACATACATACATAGCATACTTGGGATAGAAAGTCTATCCATTTTGCGTCTTATAGGTTGTGCACAAGTGTCATATCTGCCCATAGAGCAATTGTGCTAGCGTCTCTCTTGAGTTTTGCAACATGAGCGTTTTCCATGGATTCCACATTTTGTGCTCATTCCTTGGTTGCACGACCCCATTATCTATCTGTGCGTGTGTTTCCTTATGCCACCCATATTGTTATTGATCTACTTGTTTTACTTGCGAATTCGTGAATATCTTTCAACATTATTTGCTCTTGCTACATTTTGCATCAAATTTTTGTGCCACTATCCTCACCAAGATACTCCATAAGCCTTATTTGTGTAGGTATGAGAAACCGACGAGAAATGGTACCAATTATGCTATTTTCTTGTTACATCATTGAGTGATCATTGATCCTTTTTCAACATCGGTCAAGGTACAATTGGTATAGTTCTCTTCTTTCTCCCACTCATATTTGCTTGAGTCTTGTGATGCATAGGCAAGGCATTTCATCTCCAGTCTTCGAAAACAACGATGGTGCAAACAACTACATCAGCAAAGCATCCATCTTCGATCTACAACAACAAATGTAAGGCACACAGTCAAGATTGTGCGAACACATCAACAACCTTGCCACCGACTTGCGACTCTTTGACCGCAATCTCGACGACCACATACAAGAGAATGATGCAAGGATGGAGGAGATTCGGACCTTAGTCAAGTCTACTTCCCCTTTGTCATCTTCAAGGAGGCGGCGAGCAAGTCGATCATCTTCGGATCACCCAAGAGATGCAAGAACAATTCGTCTACCTCCACATCTACATGGCGCCCATCATCACATTCGTGATACAAATCATCATGAAGGGCAAGTCACCTCCAAGCATCATGTGCACGACGACGACAAACGACATCTACTATGAGCTCAAGCACGACAACGACACCATCATCATGAAGATGCTCGACACGCGCAAACCTACAAGTCCCAACAAGCTCTACATCAAGCTACGGACAAACTTCATGAGCACAAGAGAAAACCGTGAGACAAGCACCACCAAGAGGACGCTACGGCTACTACCACCACCACTTCGGCATCTTCGCAAAGTGCTATCAAGGCATCTTCGCCTTTGGACGACGACATCTTCGCCTACTTCCCGTGAGTTTGACTACATCGACATCTTCAACAACAAGGCGACCACCTACGAGCGAGGGCGACCCTTCCATCTTCGGAAGTCCCTCAAGGAAGATGGCTGAGCATGGGAAATTCCCTTCGGTCATGGAGATGAGCTACAAGGTGCCACATCATATGGTCCTCCAACAACAAGACAGTGACAACAAGGTCGAGCAAGGACCATCCCCTTCGACCACGGCGACGAGCACGAACCTCTTCAACAACATGAAGAAGGCACCCCAATATGTCTCCTACTCCAAGTCAAGCTACGATACCACGCATGAGACCCTCTCTTTGGTCTTGGAGGAGAGTGATGTTTTGCCACATCCTACGGCATTCATCTCTGGAGGTATTATGGATGAGGAGGTTGATCATGGGACCATCCCTTCAACCAAGGCGGTAATAGGAGTTGAGCATTGATACATTTGCACCAACATCTCTTCGACACCCACATATGACATGATGCCCCAATTCCCATGTGAGGCGAGCCACCCCACCATGAGTGATATGAGTGACTCCACCATATGTGACATTGAGTGCATTTCCTATGAGAGGATGAGTGTGAGCACCACTAGTCCCACACATGAGAGCATGCCACACATCCTATGTGAGGTTGAGAGACATTCGAGTGACTCCACCAACCATACAAGTAAGAGCATCCAAGAGGGAGTGAGGGAGCCACAACACTTAGTGAGTGAGGTAGTTGACACGGCATGTGAGGCCACTATGATTTCTAATGAGTTACCCTCTACTCCAAGTGTGTTTTCTTCTTTGGTGCCAGGTCTCCTACATGACGACATACCTATTCTCAACGATTCCATACCTCCCATGGAGATGACAATGTCCATGGTCGAAGATGATGCACTCCCAACATGGTTCCATCAAGATGACGATGAGCACGACTTGGTCTTTGACATCTCACCTACAACACATGAGCGATGCTCTAAAGGTAACATAGGTGATGGTGCTTCTCTTGTCCCACTAGTGGACTATCATGCAAATGATTGCTTGCATGATGATGATCACCTTATGGATTCATCGCATACTATGTCATCTTTCAATATGCCACCCATTTATGATGAATAT
This sequence comes from Triticum dicoccoides, assembly GCF_002162155.2. Lineage (NCBI taxonomy): Eukaryota > Viridiplantae > Streptophyta > Magnoliopsida > Poales > Poaceae > Triticum > Triticum dicoccoides. The sequence goes on from NC_041384.1 coordinate 287,528,083, forward strand.
GATGATGAGCATGTTGAATTTCTTAGTTGTGATGCTATGCTCCATAGAATATCATGTGAAAATTCTACTGGTCACATCATGTTTGACAATCCATTAAACTTGTCATACGCTATGAGTGAGATCTCCCATATTGCATCATTTCAATCTCAACATAGTAACTATGCATGCCCCATTAAAATAAATCCCATTTGCACTTACGGCATAGATGACAAGATGATGGTCATTGGCTTTTGTTTTTCTTGTGATGATATTGCTATGCTTCCTTTACATGATTTGCGCAATTCATCTCCTATACTATGCCATGATCACATAGAACCAAATATGCTTTGTATTGGATGTTTTCAATATTCTCCATGTGATGTTTCCACTAATGCTCATGAGGAGACCCCATAGTTTCCTCATACATATTAGGAGATTTTGATGCATTCCACACTTTACATGATTCCCATAATTGCTTGCACCATATGCATCACGCATAACATTGCTCTAGATATTTCTCATGATGCATTACACAATTTGAGTCTCCATTATGCTATACATAACAACAAACCTATCATGATGGATGACATGTTTCTATATCATGCATCTCATTTATTTGAGCATTGGATATTTTTTGCTAACCAACACAAGCACATGCGCATCATGATGGATGATGTGTACATATACCACGTACACACAATTTTTCCTTTGCCTTTGTTTTGTGTAGGTACTCATGTATACTCATCAACCTCTCAATCCCAAGAGTTGACGAAACGAGCTCTTGAGAGCAATGACGACTTGGGATCCCGTGAACTATCCTTACCACCATTCCCTTCACGCAAGGACTACGTGCATCTCTTTTACTTGGCTCTCACATGGCTATGGGCTATATATCACTTGTTACCTTATGTCGATACTATCATGTTCACTTTGCATGTTTATGCCTCTTCACATGATGTTGCTATGCAATTGTGACCCTTTATTGCATCTACCCATGATTCACCATTATGCTACCCCTACGTGTATTTGCATGCTTGGTGGAGATCCTTGTAGCTATTGCCATGATTTCTTTGTGCCCCATGATATTGATGATTGTTGTATTGGGAGAGCCATGATGTTCCATTGCTATTTCCATATGACCTCTTGCCAATACAATGATGATACCTTCCTCATATCTTGCTTTTCATGCTTGTGCTATGTCATGTGAATTATCCATGCCCACTATTTGCACACACGACATGATTGCCATGATTACCTCTAGTACGTTGCATCTTCGCACTACTAGCTTGCACCACTTGATCAATATGATTGCTTGCTCTGTCGCATCACCCATGTTCCACTCTTACTCGCTTTCTTGGGTTGATGACATATATGTTCATGCCTCTCACATGATATATCTTGTTCATTGTCGCTTGCCTCCAATTGTTGCATCTATGCTTATTGATCGTGGAGACTTGGGCATATTCCTTGTGCTGCATGCTTGTTTGATTGAGCCTATTATATGTGGTTGTTCTCGCATCATATGCCTCCATACTATGAAATGCTCCCTTGTCCTTTCTTATGATGAGAATGATGCATACACTTTTTTGGTATCTTACCACACGAATGATAGGTTTTGCACTTCCACTAACCTCATTTGTTTTTCCGAGTGTTTGTCTTGTTCTTTCATTTTGAATGATTCACAAGGCGGTACCACCACGAGACAACTTTGTCATGTGAAGGCATACACGATGTGTGACACCAACATTTTTGACATTCTCATAAAGGTGACCTACTTCCCTTTGAGACATCCTCACATACGTGTATTGCACGGGTCACTCTTTCATTGTAGTCTCCTTCTTGTTGTCTACATGATACATCTCGCGAACGGAGGAGCGACATTGGAGATTGGCTCTATGGACCTTCGAATTGAGGAGCACTCAGACTTATTGGATGCACCTTCAAACCTCCACTCATGCCACGACATCGAGCATTGGTACGCCAACACCTCCTTATTTGTTGATTGTGCTCAGACATGTCATGTTCGATGGACATATCATACACAGGATAAATTTGCATCTTATGCATGGATTGACTCAAATTATGATTGCCTTGTTGCATCTTGTATTCCCATGTCATCCATGATATATGAGCTTGTGCATTTCCTTAGCAAATTTGTTGTGATCTTCCTTGATGGCATATTCATACATCATGATCATCTTGACCACCATCAATTGCATGACAACATGATCACATTGAGCACCAATAACCATGTTCATGCTTTTGATAAACCGTCCCATTATGACATCATTTTGCACAATGGTTGCATTGATCACATTCACAATACATTTGTGTGCACAATGAATTCTTTTTCTCCCATGAATGCTTTGCGTATCATTCTATATCATCTTGATAAGCTTCATGCGCTTTATCATGAAGAATCTTGCCGAACAAACTCATTCTTACATGAAGGACACCTTGTGTGCGCTAACCATTGTATTTACGAGTGCTGCCTGTGTTTGCTCTTTTTGCATGTATACCACTTCGGGGACACCTTGGAGTACTTGGATTGCGCAATGCCTTCAACTCCGTCCAACGACAACCGCTTCCATTGTGATGAGGATCATGATCTGAGGTCAGATCTTTCCCGGGGGGAGATGATGCGGAGCCTCCCACATTCATCCCCATGTACACTCCGACTACTCTCCAAGTCCCAAGAGGACATATGATGAGACCTCGAACATACACCATTGGACACAAGGTGAACTCGCTCCTCTCCGAACCATCACGTTCCACATGTGAGACATGGCTACTACCTAAAATATATGTGGTATACATGACCAGGAACAAAGAGGAAGACCATGGACAAGGCAGCGAGGACACCAAGTACAAGGACCAAACGGAGAAGCTACCAGAAATCTACAGCAACCAGACGATCAGTCTGGACCGGACGTTCGACGCCTGGAAGCCGCACAAGCCAGGAGGCCCAGCCCAACTCTACAACGATCGGACGACCGCTGGCCGCTGGACGTCCGACACCCTTCAGCGCCCGGACAACCGACGCCGACCAGACGACCGGTGCCACCTTCATAGAACGGTATTAGCGGATGTCCGAAGACTTCCGGATGTCCGGACCGTCTCGAGCCACCGGACGTCCGACCCCCCCCCC
>NC_041384.1:287531488-287543379 GCF_002162155.2 Triticum dicoccoides
CCACTTACCCCTTCGTGGCTTAGACTATATATACTCCTCCACCTCCACCTAGTTAGGGTTAGCATTGTGTTAGCTCATATGTGAGATAGAGCTTCACTCATCAATCCGGATCTACTCCATTTCGAGGGACCGTCACCTCTTCGGAGAAGATCCACCTTGGATACAAGACCCTTTCATAGGAAGATCCATCGTGGATTCAAAGCCTCCTCACGGAGAAGAACCGGTTACCCTATGTATCATCCTTTGTTGGATTTGGATCATGTATCTCTTTGTGTTTCCAGAATCTAGCATATGTGTGACATAATCTTGTCGGTTTGAGCGTTTCTCCTGTTTTTCCTTCGTGTTCCTCGTTGGGATCCGCTCCTTTTGTGAAAGATCGGCCCCTAGGGTTTCCACCCTACATCATATATTCATGATCATTGCCTTAGATATCCTCATAACTTTGTGCTTTTATATCAATTGCTCAACAGCAATGTGTTTACCCACCATATGTGTTCTTTTAAGAGTGAAGCCTCTAATGAAAACAATGGCCCCCGGGTCTATTTCTTATCATATATTTTCAGATCTATTAAACAAAAAAATACAAAAAATACCTTGCTGGAATTTATTTACCTTTACTTTATTTTTGCCTTTTTATTTATCTTGTATACCTATCTCTATCAGACCTCATCCTTGCAATTAACCGTGAAGGGATTGACAAGCCCTTTTTCGCGTTGGGTGCAAGTATTGGTTTGCTTGTGTAGGTGCAACTATTGTAGAATTGCATGTAGCTCCTACTAGATTGATACCTTGGTTCTTAACTAAGGGAAATACTTATCTCTACTTTGCTGCATCACCCTTTCCTCTTCAAGGGAAAAACAAACACAAGCTCAAGAAGTAGCGTCACAGAACCCCAGTTTCATCAATAAAGCTTTCATCTTATATTCGCAATATCTAGATTACAATTTCAGTTTCTTGCTTGCTCTTCGTTTGCGTGCATGAAATAGACCCTCGTGCTCAGGTTGATCGTGCTCCAGCGTGATCAATAACCTCTCAGGATTGGTTTAGCAATTGCTAAGGCATGACGTCGTCACACGTTCGTAGTCGGATCGTGAAAGTCTGTCCACCAAAAACGATAGCCACCATCTCATCGAAAGATTGGGACCCTCATCTCTATCAGTTTGGACTATAGAAGCATGTTTACCTACACCTTTGACATCATTAACAATTCTAATCAGCAAGTCACTCAAGCGTCAATCATGTAGGCATTTCGTTTCAATTGTTTCATAACATTGGCATTGAAATGATCTTGCTTAATGATGTAATTGTCAAATTCATACCAGCATTGACTAGGAGATTTATTATAGGCAATATCACCTTCATCAAACTTTATAAGAGAATTTACGTCTACCACCCGTGGTGATATATTTCTTCAATAGGTGGTAAATTGTTAACATCTTCAGCTTTAACGTTTCGATGAGATAGCTATCGTTTTCTGAGGGAGTCGACTTTGATGATCCGACTATGAACGTGCGAAGACGTCATGCCTTAGCAATCGCTAAACCAACTTCCGAGGGGTTATTGACCATGCCGGAGCACCATCAACCTGACCACGAGGGTCTATTTCCTGCGAGCAAACGGAGAACAAGCAAAAAACTGAGATTGCAATCTGAATATTGCGAATATAAGAGGAAATCTTTATTAATGAAGGTGGGGTTCTATGACGCATTTGTCTGGTCGTTGAACACAAACGAAGTACGCGAAGTTGCAACTGTAGCGAACTTTTAATCTAAACAAAACCCAAAGTCTAAACGATGCCCTAAGGGCTGTATATATGGAGGAAGAGGGGGCAATTTCGTGGCCCTTAGAGGAGGGGTCCAAAACCAACCGTAACTCTTGTTTTCCCACACATACGGACTCTAAAAACAGCCTATACTAAAGTATTTCGAAATTACATGGGCCTGGCCCAATAATAGGGTGACGCAACACCTAGAATAGCCTCTAGACGAAATTTATGAAGTGGCATCTTGTATATTTCGTCCAAGACTTCATGCACTCCTTATGGTGGCTTCAAAGTCCTGAAATCATCAAATTAAACTCCGTTCTTGTTTCCCTTACGCATGCCATCAACTCCATGCTTGTTCTTGCTCCAATGTTCATCCTTCTCCAAGCTAGGCCCTTCATTTGTAAGCAAAACAAATGTAACCAATTTAGGCAGCGTCATATTCTCATGAACATTTGAATCATTACAAAGAAACGAAAGTACCTGGTAATTTAATTGGCGCGCGCGAGCTCTAGTAATCGGTCCAGTATGTTTAGTTGCAGGGGTTGTGGGTGTAACAATGATATTGATGTCCTCATCATCCTCCCCTTATTGAAATGAAGTCGTCCTCGACGCAAGCTCATCTTCCTCACCCAAATAAGGCTTCAAATCTGCAATGTTAAAAGTGGGACTAACCCCAAAATCTGCAGTTAGCTCAAGTTTATATGCATTATCATTTATTTTCTCTAACACCTTAAATGGACCATCAACACGTGGCATTAGCTTTGATTTGCGCAAATCAGGAAATCTATCCTTACGCAAATGTAACCAAACAAGATCTCCAGGTGCAAACACAATATGTTTTCTACCCTTATCTCCACCAAGTCTATATTTAGCATTCATACGCTCAATGTTTTCCTTAGTTAACTCATGCATTTTTAAGATCAATTTTGCACGTTTTTTAGCATCAAAATTACCTTCTCCGAAGATGGAAGAAGCAACAAATCAATAGGTGTACAAGGTAGGATACCATACACAATTACAAAAGGGCACATCTTAGTAGTAGAATGCAATGAACGATTATAAGAAAATTCAATATGAGGCAAGCATTCTTCCCACATTTTCTTATTATTCTTCAGTTTGTCCATCAGTTTGGGGGTGACAAGTAGTACTAAAAAGTAGTTTAGTCCCCAACTTAGCTCATAAACATCTCCAAAAGTGGCTAAGAAATTTAGTATCACGATCTGAAACAATAGTATTTGGCACACCATGCAAGCGAATAATTTCACGAAAGAACAAATCAGCAACATTAACAGCATCATCGCTTTTATGACATGGAATAAAGTGTGCCATTTTTGAGAATCTATCCACGACAAAAAATATGCTATCCCTCCCCTTCTTTGTTCGAGGTAAACCTAAAACAAAGTCCATAGATATGTCCTCCCAAGGAACACCAGGTACAGGAAAGGCATATATAAACCATGGGGGTTGAGTCGTGACTTAGCTTTTTGACATGTAGTGCAGCGAGCAACAAAACGCTCAACATCCCGTCTCATCTTTGGCCAAAAGAAATGTGTAGCAAGTATATCCTCCATCTTCTTCACACCAAAGTGTCCCATTAATCCTCCTCCATGCACCTCCTGCAACAACAAAAGACGAACGGAGCTAGCTGGAATGCATAGCTTGTTAGCACGAAACAAAAATCCATCGTTAACGACGAACTTGTTCCATGTTCTCCCCTCCTTATAATTCTGCAATACATCATTAAATTCAGCATCATGCACATAGTGATCTTTGATGGTCTCCAAACCAAAAAATTTAAAGTCAAGTTTTGAAAGCATAGTATAAGGACGAGACAATGCATCAGCAATAACATTTTCTTTACCCTTCTTGTGTTTAATGACACAAGGGAAAGTCTCAATGAATTTAACCCATTTAGCATGTCTATGGTTTAGTTTTGCTTGACTTTTAATGTGTTTCAAAGATTCATGATCGGAATGTATAACAAATTCTTTGTGCCATAAATAATGTTGCCATGTTTCTAAGGTCCGAACAAGAGCATATAATTCTTTATCATAAGTAGAATAGTTCAGACTAGGCCCACTAAATTTTTCAGAAAAGTATGGAACAAGTTTGCCATCTTGTAATAACACACCTCCTAATCCAATTCCACTAGCATCACATTCAAGCTCAAAAGTCTTATTAAAATTAGGAAGTTCGAGTAAAGGAGCATGTGTCAACTTATCTTTCAATACCATGAAGACTTCTTCGTGTGCAGTACCCCAAACAAAAGGCACATCCTTCTTTGTAAGCTCATTGAGAGGTGTAGCAATGGTGCTGAAATCTCTCACAAAACGCCTCTACAAACCAGCGAGTCCAAGAAAACTCCTCACTTTGTGTGACCGTTTTGGGCTGCGACCAACTCTCAATAGCTTCAATCTTGGCTTTATCCACTTCAATTCCCTGTGGAGTAATAACATAGCCAAGAAAAGATACTCGGTCGGTGAAAAAGGTGCATTTCCCAAGGTTACCAAAGAAATGTGCATCACGTAAAGCAATAAAAACAGCACATAAATGTTCCAAATGTTCCTCTAGAGATCTGCTATAAATCAATATATCATCAAAATAGACTACCACAAATCGTCCAATGAAAGCACGTAAACTTCGTTCACTAATCTCATGAAAGTACTAGGTGCGTTATTTAACCCAAAAGGCATGACTAACCACTCATATAATCCAAACTTAGTTTTAAATGTTGTTTTCCATTCATGCCCCAACTCCGAGATGTTATTGACCACGCCGGAGCACGATCAACCTGACCACGAAGGTCTATTCCTGCAAGAAATCAAAGAAAAAGCAAGAATATGAAAAGCAATCTGAATATTGCGAATATATATGAAGTATTGATAAAGGTGGGGATCCGAAAGCGGTCTTGGTCTAGTCGTTGGACACAAACGAAGTACACGAAGTTGCAATGACTAAACTAAACACATCCCCCAATTTCATATGAATTTGATGGTATCCACTACGCAAATCAACTTTGGAGAATATTGTAGATCCACTCAATTCATCAAGTATATAATCTAGCCTAGGAATAGGATGATGATAACGAATAGTAATATTATTAATGCCTCTACAATCAACACACATACGCGATGTACCATCCTTTTTTGGCACTAGAATAATAGGACAACACATAGACTAAGGTATTCACGTATATAACCTTTGTCAAGCAGCTCCTGGACTTGACGCATGATCTCCTTCGTCTCCTCTGGATTGGTACGGTATGGTGCACGGTTGGGTAGCGATGCACCGGGAATTAAGTCAATTTGATGATCAATCCCTCGAATAGGTGGTAATCCCGATGGCACGTCTTGCGGAAAGACGTCAGCGAACTCCTGCAAAATGTTTGTAACAGTCGGAGGCAAAGAGGAAGGCACATCCTCGAATGAAAATAATGCCTCTTTGCACACAAAAGCATAGCAAATAGATTTGCTAAAATCTAGCTCATCAATATCAGATTTGGTGGCAAATAAACATGCACATTTCAATTTAATTTCAGAAGCAACACTAGATGGTTTATTATCAAGCTTCATTTGTTTCTCAAATTCTTTTGCCACAATCTGATTTTCACTCTTATTTTTCTCCTGTTTTGCTTTATTAGCTCTATTAATATCATCTTTCCAAATGGAATCAGGAGTCATAGGAAGAAAAGTAATATTTTTATCCTTATGAATAAGAGTATACTGATTGTTTCTACCATGGTGTACATAATTTTTATCAAATTGGCATGGTGTACCAAGTAATAATGAACATGCTTGCATAGGTACCACATCACAATCAACATAATCAGCATATGTAGATATAGGAAAATGCACACAAACAGTACGTGTAACCTTAACCTTGCCACTATTGTTGAAGCATTGGATGCATTAAGGATGTGGATGCCATCTTGTGGTGAGAGATAGCTTCTCCACCATCTCCATGCTAGCCAAGTTGTTGCAGCTCCCTCCATCTATGATGACGCGAATAGAACGTTCCTTCACAACTCCCTTTGTATGGAACAAATTGTGCCTCTGATTTTGCTCAGCTTGTGTGACCTGCACACTCAAAACATGTTGAGCAACTAAAAGTTCATACATGTCAGCGTCTTCAGGAGCCATGTATTGCGTATCATGATCAGAATCTTCTCCACTGTGTTCTTCATGTGTAATAATAGCCAAAGTCTCCTCATCATAGTCACTAGCAGACTCATACCCACTAGCAATCATCACACGTTGAGATTTGCATTCTCTCGCATAATGACCTCTTCCCTTACAATGACGACAAATGATATCACTTGTGTGCCTTGTTGATGCCATGGAAGAAGAAGAGCTCTATGCAGGCCCGGCAGGAGTGCCCTTGGCAGATAGTGGTGGTTGTGCCTGCTTTCTTGTATCACGGCTGGAGGTGGCACCTGATGGAGGTGTCAGTGCAGTAGAATATGTGGAAGTAGAGGATGCACGCGGTGTCCATGATGAAGGTCTACCTGCAGAAAAGTTAGTCCGCGGCAATGCTTGTCGATCCTGCACTTCACGTTTAGCTTTACAAGCAAGATGGAATAAATGAGTGATATTATTATACTCCTTGTACTCTAGAATGGTCTGAATCTCTCTATTTAATCCACCCATAAAACGTGCAAGCATAGATTCATTCTCCTCAACAAAACCACATCTAATCATGCCAGTTTGTAATTCCTAATAATATTCTTCTACAGAATTTTTTCCTTGTCTTAAGCAATGCAATTTTTGAAGTAATTCACATTGATAATAAGGTGGAACCCAATGAGTATGCATAGCAGTTTTCAAAGCATCCCAAGTAGCTGGAATAGGATATAATCTACAATGTTCAGACCACCAAACACATGCAAAACTAGTGAAGGCACAAATAGCAGCAGGAACACGTCACTCCTCAAGATATTGTAAACATGTAAAACGTTGTTCAGTTTCTAACTCCCAAGTAAGATATATATATCAGGAACATATCTACCGTCAAATGGTGGAATATTCAATTTTAGTTTAGGAAGATGGTCATGATCTTGTACCTCAGGTGGTGGTGCAGCCCTACCATTGCGATGATATGCATGAGGACGACCTAGTGGTGGTGGTGCTGGTGGTTGCACATTGTTCTGATTTTGGTCAACCTCATCCTCGTAATGGTCTTCCACCTCGGCAGTAGCAGCAGGAGCTACAGAAGCATCAACAGCGGCACCAGAATTTTGACCAAGCTCAAGGGGAACGTGCACTGCTCGTCCCACTTGATTTGGAAGGCGACGTTGTTGTTGTTGTTATTGTTGTTGTTGTAGAGGTGTGACAGGTGCAGCCGGTGGTGGTGGTGGAAAACACGCAAGCAATTAAGTAAAATTGTTATCGATCTTTGTTTCGAACGTCTTCTCCGTGCCATCTATCTTCTCCATGGCCTCTTTAAATATGTTTAGCACATCTTGCACCTGTCCACTCATCATTTGCTGAAACTTATCATGAAGCTCCTTGTTCATCAAGTTCTCCCTGTCAATCTCGTCGGCTTGTGATCATGGTATGGTGTAACGCCCGGGACACACCCGCAGGTGGTCGTTACTCCTAGCGGGATCTGGACTGGCCCCACAGATCAATACTAGTCTTTTCTGCGCACTTTGTCCTCACTCATGCGCACCCAGGAGCAACTTCCCGGTCGGTCACTCATCCTGAAACTACTCCAAGCTGAGCATGCTTAACTTTAGAGTTCTTTCCGAATGGGATCCCGAAAAAGAAGGAATTCCTTATTGATATGAGTAGACTATCATCCCTAATAATCTAGGCTATCACATACAGCCCCACTCAAAGGAAACGACGTCCTCATCAGGCCATAGGAACGTTCCCTCTCGGCACATACGTCTGTGCATCTAGTCCGGCACATGTGTCATGCCTTGTGCCATGACGGTTCACAAACGTCATGCACAACGTGACCATGCACCTGCCCGCAAACATCCATGTAACCGCAAGGGTCGGCTCTGATACCAACTTGTAGCACCCTGGACACACCCGCCGGTGGTCGTTACTCCTAGCGGGATCTAGACTGGCTCCACAAATTAATACTAGTCTTTTCTACACACTTTGTCCTCACTCATGCGCACCCAGGAGCAACTCCCCGGTCTGTCACCCATCCTGAAACTACTCCAAGCTAAGCACACTTAACTTTAGAGTTCTTTCTGAATGGGCTCCCGGAAAAGAAGGAATTCTTTATTGATATGACTAGTCTATCATCCCTAATAAGCCAGACAATCACACATGGTTAGCAGCAATAGAAACACACAAGAATATGATCCTACAAACTACTAACAAGTGGTGGTGGTGGGTGTCACAAATCCGTCGAGCAAATCTCAAATTCTTACCAGTTCTTTCCCAGCAGCAGGCGGTGATCGGAAACTGTTGTAGTCAAAATTCTCAAAGCATGAATAGAGCGATTACCAAGGAGAGTCAAATGCATGATGTAAATGTATATGGAGCTAGGAAGGCTTATAATATGGTAGCAAAAAGGGTCAGCAATAATCAATTCAGAGATGCAAAGTTGATAAATGCTCAATGACGGTACTGTGCTGCTTCTAGGCTAGACCGTGCTAGAGACGAGAGCCTAGAACACAAACAAAATCATGGCGCTGCACGTAAACAAGGGAAAAGCACACTCTGGAATTTTTTTCTCTCTTTTTTTGCTCTCTTTTCTTTTGCGCTCCTCTTTTTTTTGCAAAAAATCACTATAATGGCGAGTGTCTCAAAACTCTTCCCAGGTCAAAATGACAGGATGGGCACGGAATTTTTGACTATATATTTTTTAAATCAAGGCAGCGACAACGAAAAAGTGTGACAAAAAATCACTATGATGGCACGTGGTCCAAAAGACTCAGAAAAGCCTACAAATAGGATAGGGAAAAATATTTTCGGTTGCCGAAATTTTGTCCTAAAAACTGCCCGAGGGTCTCCACACTCTTTTTTTCCTGAAACCTACTCAGGCAAGGAAACACTAATCGGAAATTAGATGGATCTCGAAAACAAACCTAATATGAAAGGAACTCGGATTGGTGGTGGATATATGGTGGTAGGATATGGTGGTGGTTGTATATGGAAGCGGTGGTGGTAGCGATGGTGGTATATGGATACTGATCGGTGGTGGTATATGGATACGGATTGGTGGTGGTATATGGATATGGATTCAGAGTGGTGGCAGATAAGCAGTGGTGGTAGATGGCATGGGCGATGATGATAGTGCGGTGGCGGCGTGACAACTTATGACCAGAACTCGAAACTCTAAAAGACTAGACGCTAAGACCAGCAACTTGACATGACGATGCAACCACAAATTCAAGAAAGTAAAATACTGAAAAGACTATGCAAAGGCTCGGACTAGTTCAGATAGGATGAACTAACCCTAAAAAAATTGGCTTTTTCGTTGACTATAGGCATGAAGAACAGACTCGATCTAAACTACAAAAAATAGTAAAATCTCACCGTGCAACCTGGAAATCTGATACCACTTGATAGAGGCGAAGGTGTCCTTATGTTTTGATGAGATAGCTATCGTTTTCTGAGGGAGTCGACTTTGATGATCCGACTACGAACGTGCGAAGACTTCACGCCTTAGCAATCGCTAAACCAACATCCGAGGGATTATTGACCACGCCGGAGCATGATCAACCTGACCACGAGGGTCTATTTCCTGTGAGCAAATGAAGAACAAGCAAGAAACTGAGATTACAATCTGAATATTGCCAATATAAGAGGAAATCTTTATTAATGAAGGTGGGGTTCTATGACGCCTTTGTCTGGTCATTGAACACAAACGAAGTATGCGAAGTTGCAGCTATGGCGAACTTTTAATCTAAACAAAACCCAAAGTCTAAAAGACGCCCTAAGGGTTGTATATATGGAGGAAGAGGGGGGAATTTTGTGCCCCTTGGAGGAGGGGTCTGAAACCAACCCTAACTCTTGTTTCCCCACACATACGGACTCTAGAAACATCCTATACTTAAGTATTTCAAAATTACATGGGCCTGGCCCAATAATAAGGTGACACGGCACCTAAAATAGCCTCTTGACAAAATTTATGAAGTGGCATCTTGTATATTTAGTACAAGATTTCATGCACTCCTTATGGTGGCTTCAAAGCCCTGAAATCATCACTTGAAAGTCCGTTCTTGTTTCCCTTGCGCATGTCATCAACTTCATGATTGTTCTTGCTCCAATGTTCATCCTTCTCCAAGCTAGGCCCTTCATTTGTAAGCAAAACAAATGTATCCAATTTAGGCAGCATCATATTCTCGTGAACATTAGAATCATTACCAAGAAACGAAAGTACCTGGTAATTTAATTGGCGTGCGTGAGCTCTAGTAATCGGTCCAGTATGTATAGTAGCAGGGGCTGTGGGTGTAACAATGGTATTGATGTCCTCATCAAATACCTTTTTCCTTAATATATTTCTTTGTTTCCAAAATATCTTCAGGACTGAGAAATAAAATACCCCTCTTCTTTGGAGTGGGTTTAGGCGGTGGTTCAGGAAGAGTCCAATCATTATCAGTCTTTGATATATTATTCAATAGTTCCTTAGCTTGTTCGATCGTTCGTTCCCTAAAAACACAACCAGCACAACTATTTGTGTAGTCCCTATAAGCATTGGTTAGTACATTATAGAAGATATCAAGTATTTCATTTTTCTTAAGAGGATGATCAGGCAAAGCATTTAGTAATTGGAGAAGCCTGCCCCAAGCATGAGGGAGATTCTCTTCCTAAATTTGCACAAAATTAAATATTTGATGTAAGGCAGCTTATTTCTTATGAGCAGAAAAATATTTTTTAGAGAACTAATAAATCATATCCTAGGGACTACACACACAACCAGGAGCAAGATAATTAAACCATATCTTAGCATAACCCTTTAACGAGAAAGGAAATAACGTGAGGATATAGTAATAATGAATTTTTTCCTCATGAACAAATAGGGTGGCTATATCATTTAATTTAGTAAGATGTCCCACAACAGTTTCAGTTTCACAGCCATGGAAAGGATCAGATTCAACCATAGTGTGACGCCCCGAGACCGATGCGCCAGGTGCCTTCCAGTTATTCTCCGTCTTTGCCATGCATTTTCTTGCGTGTTGCATCCTGCCATGTCATCATGTGCATTGTATCATCATGTTTTCAAAACTTGCATCCGTCCGGCTCTCCTAGTTCTTCCTGTAACATCCCAAATTTTCAATTTGGAATGTTATACATAGGTCATTCATGCATATCATATTTTATTGCATTTCGTTTTGTGATCCTCGAAATCGTAAGCAACTCAAGGACCCTCAGAGAGAGTTGGGGATTTTCCCTCGTTCTTGTAACACCCCATATGTAACCTGGCAAATTTGTATTCCAACTCTTGCCATTTCCGGCACTAAGTTATGATATTTCCTCGTTGTCGGGTTTTTGTCTTTGTGTTGTTTTTGTCTTTGTCATGCGTCTCATATCATGTCATCATGTGCATTGCATTTGCATTCGTGTTCGTCTCATGCATTCGAGCATTTTCCCCGTTGTCCGTTTTGCATTCCGGCGCTCCTATGTCCTCCGGTGTCCCTTTCTACCTCTTTTTGTGTGCAGGTGTTAAAAGTTCTCGGATTGGACCGAGACTTGCCAATCGGCCTTGGTTTACTACCGGTAGACCGCCTGTCAAGTTTCGTGCCATTTGGACTTCGTTTGATACTCCAACGGTTAACCGAGGAACCGAGACGGCCTCGTGTGTGTTGCAGCCCAACACCTCTCCAAAGTGGCCCAAAACCCACCAAAACCCCTTCCATCATCTAGGTCGCTCGATCACAATCGCGTGGCTGAAAACCGTGCTCACTTTGGAGCCTCCTAGCTCCTCCTACCTATAAAAAGGCATCTCCCCCGAAATTCCGGATCCCTACCTACCCTAACCCTAGCCCCGCTCCTCTCCGTGCGCCGGACGCGTCCGCCGGCGCCGGACACTCCTCGCCGCCACCACTCAGCGCCTGACACGTGGCAGCGCCATCGCCCCCGCGCCGCCGGCCCGCCGAAGCCCAGGGCGGGCCCTCCCGCGCCGCCAACCGGGCCGCACCCCGCCGCCCATCTCCTCCTCGCCG
>NC_041384.1:287543798-287576866 GCF_002162155.2 Triticum dicoccoides
CCTCCATGCGCCGCGCGGCTCTGGATCCGGCCGGCCACCCCCTCTCCGGCGAGCCCCCGCACCCGCTCCGCCCGCCCCCGCTTCAACTCCGGCGGAGATCCGGCGAGATCCGCCGCCACCTCGGATTGCGTGCAAACCCTAGATCCGATCTGAGATGGTTGACTTCTCTCCTAACTCCCAGTATTTTTAGTGTTTTTCATCATGCCATAACTCTGCATCCGTGGCTCCGTTTTGGGCGTGTAGCATATTGAATTATTCGTCTCGACGAGTACTTCATTTCATTCCATTGCACCATGTTCATTTGAGTTCATCTTGATGCCCTAAATGCTATTGCAAGAGGGCTATGCAATGTTAGTTTTAGGTTCTTATCAGTAATTGGACATTTATCATTTTGGCCATGATTGATGTGTGCCTCCTATGAACTTGAGCCCTACATGTGTTTTGAAGTATGCCATGCCATCTTTACAGAGGTATATGCCATGTATTTTTGTGATCCTTGTGGTGACTAGCACAAGCATGCAAAGTAGCTCTCATAATGTTGCTGATTTCAGGGACTTAGAATTCTTCTATGTCTTTGTCCTGTTAATATTTTTATGCCATGTATCCTTGTTGCTACAGAGTGATCCATGCCTCTTTTGAGCATGATCAGTAAGGGTGTTTTGTAGATATTGGTGTGTTCTATCCATCCATGTCTTTGTTTGAAATTATGGAGCACCCTAGCTTGACTCAATCGAGCTCTACTTTTGCTATAAAATGTTCCTGGTAGAATGTTTACATGTTGAGCATTTTTGCCGAGGTTGTTGTACTTGATCCATGCATGCTATGATGTTGCTCTTGCCATGTCTACTTGCTGGGTGTATGCTTAGTTTATCATGCAATGCCTTGTGGTGAGTGCATCAAGCTCGTAAACATGCCTACTTGATATTTGTTTTGCCATGTTCCAGTTTTTCTACTAAGTCTGAATCTGTTAACGATAATTTCTATATTCACATGTTTGCCATTGTATTTTCTGATCCCTTTTGGCTTATGGTCAGTAAGGGATTTTTGTTGTATGCTTTGAGTAGCTTCATGCCATGCCTTTCTTTGCCATGTTATGTTCCTGTAGCATGTGGTTATCGTTCTCTAAACATTGCTTCCTGATGTTAAATTCCTGACATGTTGTTAATTTCACTAAGTCTGTAACATGTTATCTTTTGCACTTTTGCCATGCTTGTTTGAACCTGCTATTGAGTGAATTAGCCGTAGCTCAGTGTTCATCTTTTGTCAATCATCTTGAGTGGATCCCTGCCATGTATTTTGTTGCTATGTTAGAGTGTAGTAGCATGTTGTTCTTGATGCATTTAGATGGCCTCGTGCTGTTAATCGCAGATCGGTGCCATATTTGTTTTGCTTGTCATTTGCAAACCGTGCATCCGATTCCGGTGATCTTTATATCGATTTCGACCGAAATCAACTCATCTTTCCAGTGGCACTCTTAGTTTTCCAAGTTTAGGCCAGCTTCAATCTTTCCTTTCTGAAACATGCATATGCATCGCATATTGCATCCCGCATATCATGCCATGTTTTGCATCATGTTGCTTGTGCATTGCACGTGGTTGATTGTGTCTCCCTTTGCTTGTGTTCTTGCTTTGGGTAGAGCCGGGAGACGAGTATGTGATCGAGGAGACCGTTGAGTATGCTTACGAGGATCAAGCTAACGTCAACTCAGAGAACTTTGCAGGCAAGATGACCATACCCTCGAAATCACTTCTATCTTTGCTTGCTAGATGCTCGCTCTTTTGCTATGCCTATGCTACGATACCTACCACTTGCTTATCATGCCAACCTCTAACCCACCTTGTCTAGCAAACTGCTATTTGGCTATGTTACCGCTTTGCTCAGCCCCTCTTATAGCGTTGCTAGTTGCAGGTGAAGATTGGAGTTTGTTCCTTGTTGGAACATGTTTATTGTTGGGATATCATTATTATATCTTGTCTACTTTAATGCATCTATATACTTGGTAAAGGGTGGAAGACTCGGCCTTATGCCTGGTGTTTTGTTCCACTCTTACCGCCCTAGTTTCCGTCATACCGGTGTTATGTTCCATGATTTTGCGTTCCTTACATGGTTGGGTTATAATGGGAACCCCTTGACAGTTCGCCTTGAATAAAACTCTTCCAGCAATGCCCAACATTGGTTTTACCATTCGCCAACTAGCCTTTACCCTTGGGTTTCACGGACTCAAGGGTCATCTTTATTTTAAACCCCCGGGCCAGTGCTCCTCTGAGTGTTGGTCCAAACTGAGCTGCCTGCGGGGCCACCTCGGGGAAACTTGAGGGTTGGTTTTACTCGTAGCTAGTCTCATCCGTTGTGCCCTGAGAACGAGATATGTGCACCTCCTATCGGGATTTGTCGGCACATTCGGGTGGCTTTGCTGGTTTAGTTTTACCATTGTCGAGATGTCTTGTAACCGGGATTCCGAGTCTGATCGGGTTCTCTTGGGAGAAGGAATATCCTTCGTTGACCGTGAGAGCTTGTGATGGGCTAAGTTGGGACACCCCTGTAGGGATTTGAACTTTCGAATGCCGTGCCCGCGGTTATGGGCAGATGGGAATTTGTTAATGTCCGGTTGTAGAAAACCTGAAAATTAACTTAATTAAAATGAATCAACAGAGTGTGTGGCCGTGATGGTCTCTATTCGGTGGAGTCCGGGAACAGAACACGGTCTCGTGTTATGCTTGATCGTAGGTTGTTCTAGGATCACTTCTTGATCATAGTTCATCGATCGTGCCTTTGCCTTCTCTTCTCGCTCTCTTGTGCGTATGTTAGCCACCATGTATGCTAGTGCTTGCAGCAGCTCCACCTCAAACCTTTTACCTACCTATAAGCTTAAATAGTCTTGATCGTGAGGGTGTGAGATTGCTGAGTCCCCGTGACTCACAGATTACTTCCAAAACCAGATGCAGGGACCGATGATACCGCTCCAGGAGATTCGACTGAGCTCAAGTGTGAGTTCGATGAGGACTCAGGACGATACTACGTTTCCTTTCCAGACAATCAGTAGTGGTGCCCAATTGGGGTGATCGGGGACTTTGTTGCATTTGGGGTTGTTCTTTATTTTGGTTCCGTAGTCGGACCTTGATTGTATCTGGATGAATGTAATGATATTAATGCTATTGTGTGACATGGCAAGTGTAAGCCAACTATGTACCTTCTTCCCTTATTCATTACATGGGTTGTGTGAAGATTACCCCACTTGCGACATTGCTTACAATGCGGTCATGCCTCTAAGTCGTGCTTTGACACGTGGGAGATATAGCCGCATCGTGGGTGTTACAAGTTGGTAATCAGAGCCTTCCCCGACTTAGGAGCCCCTGCTTGATCGAATCGCTGGCGTTGTTAAGTCTAGAAAAATGTTTTGAGGTATTTAGGATTATATATATCGGAGAGTAGGATTCTTTTTACTCCTCAGTCCCTTTGTCGCTCTGGTGAGGCATCCTGACGTAGAGTTTGACTCTTCTCTTCTCAAATTTCACAAAAAAAAATTAGGATCACGTGGGTATCTTGGAATCGTTCCGATGGGTTTGTGACGAGAACATTGTTCTTGGTGCCTCCTGACATTTAGGGGTTGTGGTAGTGTCTCGGGGAGTTGAGCTCCGAGGTGTTGTCGTCACAATTTTATCATTCAGTTCTGGAATACCTGAGTTTCGTCGACATCGTAAATCTCTTTTATGTAGTTGTTGGTGAGATAACCTCGACGCCACCCAGTAGTGGGGCGGGAGTTCGGGAGTATCGCCATAACTCGTATAACGGATGCTTTTCGAAGGTTGAGGTAAATGATTTCCGAAGGTTTCTTTGTTATGTGTTGAAGGATGGATACAGCTGGATGTAGGATTTGCTAGCTTTGGGTGAGATATTATGCTTCCCCAGTATCCCCAACACCTGATTGCTTAACCGGGAGAATTTTGGGAGTTTCATAGGTGGGAATTCTTGTAGCTCTAGTATTTCTTCCGTGGATATTTGGTTTGTGATTGGGTAATCCTCACCAAGTATTTGTTCTTGTCCGTACCTTGTTGTTTTATTCATCTGCCTCTATCTAAGTGGCTTCTCAATTTATGGAAGTGTGACCATTTCAACTGGAATGCATTCGTTCATTTTTTTGGATGTTAAGACTATATGTTGCAATTTGGATCCATTTGATTCAGCTTGAATATATGTCTGTCATGATGCTAACGGATGTCACCCTCTTCAGGATGGCTCCTCCAACGCGTCAGAATCCTGAACTGCCGCCACCACCTCCACCTCCGGAGGCATGGCAAGCTGTGATGGCCGCTACCAATGCGAACACGCAGCTGATCATGCAAATATTGCAAGAGCGCAACCAAGGAAACCAAGGCCATGGCAACAATCATAATCAGTTTGCTACACTCAACCAGTTCCTCGCTAACCAGCCAAAGACCTTCAGTAACTGTGTCGAGGCAACAAATGCTGATGATTGGCTCGTGGATATCTGCAAGCATTTCGAGTGCAGCAATGTCAGGTCTGAGTACTTTGTCACGTTTGCCTCGTTCCAACTCAAAGACCAAGCTATAGAATGGTTTCAGCAATACAAAGATTCCAGAGGAGGTCGTGTGATTACCTAGGATGAATTCCGTCAAGACTTAAAGCTCACCACATTCCTCAGAGTGTGGTTGAGAGCAAGCGTGAGGAGTTCCACAACCTGAAGCAAGGCAGCTTGTCTGTTTACCAGTATAACATCATGTTCCAGAAGCTCGCTCGTTTCGCTAAGCAAGACGTCCCTGACAAGAAGAGCATGATTTATTAATTCAGAGGTGGCCTCAGGGAAGATCTCCAACTATCTCTTGTGCTTTTCGAGCCGCAGAAGTACGATGAGTTTTACAACATGGCACTGAAACAAGAGACTGCTCAACTCAAGTGTGATGCTTCCAAGAAACGAGTCAGGGATGCAACGCCTTCCTCAACTCAAGTGGCAACTAAGCAGCAAAAGTATTGGTTGCCTCCTCCTCTGTTCCGTCAGCCTTATCAGCAGAAGAGCAAAGGTGGCAATAGATCTTCCCACCCACCCAACCTAGGCTTTCAGAACAAGACTTCGTCTCATGCTCCAAGATCAAGTGCTCCGTATCACCGTCCGCTCTCGGAGGTCACGTGCAACAAGTGTCAACAGAAGGGTCACTATGAAAACAAATGCTTCAATCAGAGGCGTCTTCCTCCTCCTCTTGTGAGATCTGCTAGCACCATAGTGGTCAAGCATTATCCCAAGCATGCCAAGGTCAACTTGTTGAACGCAGCTCAGGCCGAGGACTCGTCAGATGTGATTATGGGTAACCTTCCTGTTAACGATATTCCTGCAAAAGTTCTTTTTGACTTTGGTGCATCGCATTCTTTCATGCCATTCCCATTTGCATCAGAGCACAGCTTTGGTACTAAGGCATTACCTAAAGCATTGCAAGTTGTTTCTCCGGCTAAGCGTTTGAGTTCTAGCATGATGGTCCCGGATATTTCTATCATGATGGGCGACTTCAAGTTTCTGTCTTATCCAATGGTCCTTGGTAACTCGGATATTGATCTTATTCTCGGAATGGACTGGCTGTCTAAGCACAAGGCTCAGCTTGATTGTGCTGCCAGGAAGATTCAATTGACACATTCGTCTGAGGATGTAATCGTCTTTGCTGCTCGTGATGATACCATTCGACTGTTTTCTCTCAATGAGAAGGGTGAGTTGGATGCCATCTCTTAGATTCCAGTCGTTTGTGAATATAAAGACGTCTTTCCAGTAGAGCTTCCAGGAATGCCTCCGCACCGGCCAGTTGAATTCGTCATCGATCTTGAGCCTGGCACGGAACCTGTTTGCAAACGTCCTTACAAGCTTGGACCTGAAGAGTTGAAGGAGTTGAAGAAACAACTCGATATTCAAGAGCGTATGGTCTCAACCAAGCAAGTTCTTCTCCATGGGGTTGTGGTGTTCTTTTTGTCAAGAAGAAGGATGGAATGGATCGACTTTGTGTCGACTACTGTCGGTGTTCTGGGAACGGGGGTCCCTAGACTTGCCTGCCTGCGGCGTGGCTCAAGTGGGGGCCCAGCGCGGCCCATCTTCATCAGCTCAAGCTCAAGACCCTCGCAAGGGGCCAAGCCTCGCGGGGCGGACGACAGAGAGCTTCCTCAAAGGCAGCCTCATCAGGCAGGCTCGCGAGGAGGCGGAGAGATCAAGGCAGGGGTACCTCGCGAGGTGCCCATGACGCAAGCCATGACGATCGAGACCAGGCGGGCGTCGTCCTGCGCAGTGTCCTTGTTTCCCCTTTGGTGCAAAGGGGGCAAGAACAGGCCAAGGCATCAGGCAAAGGTTACCATTCAGGTGCAACGAGACCAAGACCAACAGAGCGGCAGGACGGAGGTCACCGTGGAGCCCAAGATGGCGTCATCACCAGTACTTTTGGCAGCCGAAGACCACCTTTGGTCAGGATAACTGTACTAGATGTTCCCCATCAAAATGGCCAATTGTTGGTGCCCTTCCCACTCATTATTTGGGGAGAGGCCCAGGGCGCCTATAAATAGAGCCAGGCACCATAGAGTAGGGGGATCCAGAGATCCAGACAACGATCTAGGAGAGGGACATCTAGAAATCTGATAGAGCCCTAGCAGAGAGAGAGGGGGGGGGGCGACTGAACTCACCAAAGCAGTTCATCGCACCAGCTCAAGAACACCTCTCGCGAGGTTGTTCTTCCTTTGTACTGTTCATCGTCAGCCCTAGAGGCAATCCACCACACCACACACTGGAGTAGGGTATTACACCACAACGGTGGCCCGAACCAGTATAAACCTCGTGTCCCATGTGTTGTTCGTTGTTTCCAGCTTAGATCACGCAAGGAGATTGGACGTAGATCTGTAGGGGAGAGATCTCCACGCACACCCAGGTGTTCGAACCTCGAGGAAATGCCGGAACCCGAAATCCGACATTTGGTGCGCCAGGTAGGGGTGCGCCGCAATCTTTCTTCCGATGTTCGCGTGTGATCTTCTGTCGTGTCCATGGCTAACGCTCGTCGGGCTCGCGCCGAGCACCGGGCTGCTCTCACCACCCGCGTCGCCCAGACGGTGCCCATCGACGGACACCCTCGTCGTTCCCCATCACCTGCCGCCAACGCCGCCACCGGCCCGGCGGGGAACGAGCAGCGGGCCTCGTCCCAGCATCCTTCGGTACAGCGGGAGGGCTGCACCGCGACACCATCGCTAACTCCAGACGCTTCGTCGTCCCATGCCCGTCGCGCCCCCACGGACGCGCACGCCACGCTGCTCCTGGCAAGAGAGCTCTTGCACTACCGCCCCGTCGACGACCTCTACGAGGACTGGCTCGCCCGCATCACCGAGCTTGTCAGCACCGCAAGGGGTCCCCTTGCCATCCTTTTCGCTGCCTCGCCCTCCATTCCGCGCAGGAGGCGAGGATCAGGAGGTTCCTCCACCACCTCCTCCCCAAGAAGGTGCCCTGGCTCTAAGGCGCGTAGCCCCAGGGCGAGACCCTCTGCGTCCGGCACCTGCGCAGCAAGAAAGGAGCTGCCAAGAGATCCCTCATCCCCAAGAAGGTGCTCGCGCGCTCCCAGCGCCGGCGCGCCAAGATCGCGTCCCTGCACCTCCACGCCAAGACCCCGCGCTGCTCCAAGCGGCGGCGCGCGGTAATCCCCAGGAACAAGCCCAGCACCAGCAAAAGGCACCGGTGGCCACAGCAGGCTGCCGCGCCCTCACCCCCGAGCTGCGCGGCGTCGCATGGCCAGGCAAGTTCAAGCCTGACCTGTCCCCTCGCTACGATGGCACGGCAGACCCCGCGGAGTTCCTACAGCTCTACGAGCTGTGCATAGAAGCCGCCAACGGAGATGAAAGGGTCATGCCGAACTGGTTTCCCATGGCGCTCAAGGACGGGGCCCGCACCTGGCTCCTGAACCTGGCTCCTGGCACAATCTCCTCCTGGGACGAGATGTGCACTCGCTTCATCGCCAACTTCCAGGGCACTCGCGACCGGCCCCCGGCCGTGAGCGATCTGCGCCGCATCAAGCAGCAGCAAGAGGAAACCCTGCAGAAATACATCCAGTGCTTCAAGAACGCTCGCCTCAAGATCCCCAAGGTGACTGAAGAAGCCATCATCTCGACCTTCTCCGATGGCGTACGCGACATCAAGATGAAGGAGGAGCTAGCAATCCATGAAGACATGTGCACATCCCTGGAGCTATTCAACTTGGCGCAAGTGCGCCAGGGCTGAGGAAGGGCGCCTTTCCCTCCTTGAACTCTCGGCTGCCGACCCAGAAGAGAAGAAGCCCAAGGCCAAGGACGTGAGGCGCAAGGGGGCTGACATGCTTGCAGCGAAACCGGACACCAAGCGAGGCAGGGATCAGCCTGAGTCATCCAAAGGCAGCCGGTACTGCGTGTACCACGACCTCCACACCCACAACACCAACGAATGTCAAGAACTCAGGGCCGTGAGAGATGGACGTGTCGGCCGACGCCCCGAGCGCAACGACAGGGGCTATGCCCGAGGAGGAGGAAGAGGTGGCAGACGATGGGAAGACCATGGCCCTCGCCAAGGGTGGCGTGACCGACCTCGCGAGGATCGCTGGCAGGACCAGCCTCGTGAGGGAGGCTGGAGAGATCAGCCTCGTGAGGATCGCCCGCACGGCAATGCAGGCCTTCCTCCTCTGCCGCCACCGCCAAGGAGGAATGAAGATCAACATCAAGAGGAGGGAGATGGGGGCTTCCTGGAGCCGTGCGCAATCGCTTGCATCTTGGGTGGAGCGCAGGCCCCAGCTTCACAGCGCATCTTCAAGCAGTTTGCTCGCGAGGTGAATGCAGTCCTTCCCAAGCTTGAGGCCACGCGCCTTCTCAGGTGGTCTGCATGCGCTATCACGTTCAGCTCAGCGGATCAGCTCAAGTGCGCGGCAATGGCCGGAGTCCTCCCGATGTTTTGCTCCCCGGTCATCAGCAACGTGCAGGTCACCAGGACCCTCATTGACGGCGGAGCAGGACTCAACGTCTTGTCCGTCGAGACGTTCGACAATCTCCAAGTGCCATACGATCAGCTTCAGCCAACCAAGCCCTTCTCAGGAGTCACTGATGGTTCCACTATTCCAATAGGGCAGGTTCGCCTTCCAGTCACCTTCGGGCAGCGCAACAACTACCGCACCGAGCTCATCGACTTCGACGTCGCCCACATCCGTCTGCCATACAACGCCATCCTCGGGTACCCAGCCATGGCCAAGTTATGGCAGTGACTCACCATGGATACAATGTCCTCAAGATGCCAGGAAGTGGTGGAGTCATCACCGTACCCTGCGAAGAAAGGGACGTAGTGTGTTCACTTGAGCGCATGTTCCAAGCCGCAGCAATAAAAGACACGGACCACAGGAACGGAAGACTTCCCGAGGCGACCCGCAAGAAGGAGAAGGTTTCGCCTGGCCCAAGCCATAAGGAGGCAGGCACCTCCAGAGGTGTTGCATCAAGATCTGCGCCCAATCAGGGAGCGCCACCCTCTCTCACATAGGAAGGCGCGCCCGGCGCCCTCCTCAGGCAGGGCTCGGGGGCTCTTTGTTGGAGAGCCACCAACTTTGCCAAGGTCGCGAGGGAGGTGCTCGGGCACCACTTGGAGGGGTGCTTCCAAGCACGTTTCCCTCAGGAAGGTACAAGGCAAGGAAGACCAAACCCTCAGGAGTTCATCGCAAGAAACACCCAAGAGCTACAGGAGTCGAGAGTCATGCACGGTAGCCGCCGCCTACCCACCGTAGCCCCACCTCCAGGCGAGGATGGTGGGCTGCGCGTCTACGTCGACGTGCTAGGGCTCAACCGAGCTGCGTCTCAGGAGTGCCTGTGGCCTTCACGCATGGGGCGTTGTGAGGGTCCACCTCACAGCTATGTTCGCATGCCTTTCGGCCTACCAAACGCGGTCGCCGCTCATCAGCGCCTGCTGAGGAGCATTCTGGAGGCCCAGGAGGACAGGCATTGTGCGGTCCTGGCGGAGATGGAGATGGCCCTCGGAGACCCACTAGTGCCCCGGAGCCTCCCGAGGCTCCTGGGCCTGGGGGCTCATGAGGATCGACGTCTTCATCGTGCATCGCTCGCTTCTTCAACATCACTTCATCTTCAACGGCACTAGGTGACATCTTTCTAAGTTCCGTTTTTAGCTGGGAGCGCCCATAGAGCCGCATCATTCCTAGGTCGCGTGGGTTCGTCCCTGCGGTATATATCCGTTTTGCTTATGCTCTTTACTTACCTTGTTGGGGGCGCCCGTCGGGCTACATCATCCCCGAGCTGCTCGGGCCTGGCCTAGTGGCGTTTGCTTTTCTCGTGTCTATTTAAAATGAATTTCCTCCTACATGCTGAACATACCCAACCTAATCGCCTGCTCGATTAACGCCTACCTATGGAGCCACTCGCTCTGGCACGGCATTTGTGCATGGGTCTGTCCCTGCAACGTCGATAAATCTGAGTGGTCGAGCTCTGGCCGCGGCAGCCCCGCAAGGCGCCATCTCACCAGGCCATCAGTGCCCCAATCACTTCCACGGAGCGACAAAAGGTTGGCTGGCAACCGTAACAATAGGTCTTGTTTCTCTTATGGTTGGTGTGCAGGACCTACTCTAGGAGCAACGCTAGGGATGTCGCGAGCTGTCTCTCCCTCTCTCCGGCACGGACCGCTTGCATGTTAAAAGGGGGGCGCCTGAGCATCGCGACTCATGGGCTCCTACTGGCTCTCCAGCCCTCACCTCCTGGCCTTTACCCACGACATCGTGACCTGTCATACCAGCGGCAGCTGAGCTCGCTCGAGGGCCGGGACCTGAGGACGTAGAGCATTAAGGAAAGTGTGGGGGAGCGGTAAGAAGCTCGCGAGGACCTAATCCAGCAGCGCCTCAGCTACCACCACTCGGGCCGGGCACTTCGTCGAGGAACTACACCAAACTCAAGAGGTAAGTCACGCCCTTACAAGAGTTGGACCAACGCAGTGCAAAACCCTCGCCCAGTGCGGCTCTGTCACAGCGATGTTGCCTTCCTTTCTCGCCCAGCGAGGGCTACTTGAGCGCTAAAGGGGACCTCCCGAGCATCGCGACTCGGGGGCTCTTACCGAACCTCGGGCCGCTCACCTCCTGGCCTTGACCAAGACATCGCGACCTGGCATACCAGCGACGGCTGAAGCCTGCCTGGGGACGGGGACTTGTCAGCGTAGAGCGCCAAGTCCTCGTGAGGATAGAAAGGGGGAGCCGAGCCGAGACAGGACCAGCACCTCGCATTGATTCAGATTAAGATATAATATTCACAAAAGACATGGCAGGTGCCTTACATATCCCCACGGGGTGTTGCTTCGATTCCTCGCAGGGAACAAAGGTACTAATCCTAAGGACCGCTAATCGCCTGCACCTCCGCAAGGGACGCCATCATCAACAGTGGGCTGCCCAACACCGGCGCCAACCCCATCCAGATCAGTGGCGTTGGCGGCTGAATGTAGCTGCCCCGCTCTGAGCACGGTGCGAGCTCGGGGGCTCCTAGCTGTCATCGCTCGTCTCCGGAGTCGCGAGGAGCTCGGGGGAGCCGCTGGATTCCCCAGCTCCTCTGCTGCTGCCTGAGGAGCTGCTTGGGGGGCGATGGGCGGGCCAGGTCCTCGCCAGTTTGTTGCCCCTGCCGCTTTCACTAGGCAGCACTCCAGCTGGCGTCCTTCAGCACCGAAGACCTTGAAGAACATCAGGGAGGCGCCATCGTATTCAAGATGAATTATGAGGGCACCTACCGTCCGGCAGACCCGGGCAATTTCGCCCCAGCCTCGGGTCATGAAGACCTTGCCCGGAGCGACGACCACGACCTCCGCTCCGGTCGCAAGGGTACTGAAGTCAGCGTGCTGCAGCCAGAGCTCCAGAGCCCCGCTCGGTGGCATCTCGAAGGCGAAGGAAGGAGGAAGGCGAATCCAAGAGCTTGGAGGCATGGCGGCGTGGAGCACGAGCTCGCGAGAGGAGCGCTCGGCGTGGACTCCAGGAGGAACGACACGCACTACCGTGACTCGCCGGCGTCGACGACGGCACCGTCGGTGTCGCTCGACGCCTTCTCCCCTAGGACCCACGACGCGGGTGTACAAGGGTAGCAGAAACCCAGGCGGTGGCCGCTCATACCAGGGCCTCGATGCCTCCTGCTGAGCACCCTCATCTCAGTGGCAGAGGACCAGCCGCTTCTTCGGCGGAAGTGGGTCAGGACCCTCTCGAGGGGCCTTTCCCTTCTCTTCTGCAGAAAACCGGCAGATTGGTGCCATTGGCGCAAGGAGGAGAAATAACAAGGAAGAAGAAGGAAAGGAGCAGCAAGAAGGGATGGACTGAAGGGGCTCGTGCATCCATGTACTTATAGCCAGAGGAGGCCAACCGACGAGCAACACGATCGCAGGTAATCATGACCGGTTTCTCTGCATGCAGGGACTTGTCAAGTCGTGCGGTCTTCGAGGCGTCGTGGGGAAGCGCAGATGCCCACGTCCAATCAATTGCCACGCGGTGCCCAAGACCGCAGGTTGTTGGGGCCCGCGGAGCTTCGTGCTTGCCCCTTCACTTCC
The DNA here is from genome assembly GCF_002162155.2 of Triticum dicoccoides. NCBI lineage: Eukaryota > Viridiplantae > Streptophyta > Magnoliopsida > Poales > Poaceae > Triticum > Triticum dicoccoides. The sequence continues at coordinate 287,556,355 of NC_041384.1, forward strand.
CTGCCATGTCAAGCCCGGGTGCGCCTTGGGCCCGGGGGCTACTGTTGGCATTCTGGGAATGGGATTCCCCAGACTTGCCTGCCTGCGGCCTGCAGCGTGGCTCAAGTGGGGGGCCAGCGCGGCCCATCTTCATCAGCTCAAGCTCAAGACCCTCGCGAGGGGCCAAGCCTCGCAGGGCGGACGGGAGAGAGCTTCCTCAGAGGCAGCCTCATCGGGCAGGCTCGCGAGGAGGCGAAGAGATCAAGGCAGGGGTACCTCGCGAGGTGCCCGTGACGCAAGCCATGACGATGGAGACAGGCGGGCACCAGGCGGGCACCGGCCTGCGTAGTGTCCTTGTTTCCCCTTTGGTGCAAAGGGGGCAAGCACAGGCCAAGGCAGCGGGCAAAGGTTACCATTCCGGTGCAACGAGACCAAGACCAATAGAGCGGCAGGACGGAGTCACCGTGGAGCCCAAGACGGTGTCATCACCAGTACTTTTGGCAGCCGAAGACCACCTTTGGTCAGGATAACTTGTACTAGATGTTCCCCTTCAAAATGGCCAATTGTTGGCGCCCTTCCCGCTCATTATTTGGGGAGAGAACCTGGGCCCCTATAAATAGAGCTAGCCACCACAGAGTAGGGGGATCCAGAAATCCAGACAACAATCTAGGAGAGGGACATCTAGAAATATGATAGAGCCCTAGCAGAGAGAGAGAGAGAGAGAGAGAGAGAGAGAGAGAGAGAGAGAGAGAGAGAGAGGCGACTGAACTCACCAAAGCAGTTCATCGCACCAACTCAAGAATACCTCTCGCGAGGCTATTCTTCCTTTGTACTGTTCATCGTCAGCCCCTGAGGCCATCCACCACACCACACACTGGAGTAGGGTATTACACCACAACGGTGGCTCGAACCAGTATAAACCTCGTGTCCCATGTGTTGTTCGTTGTTTCCAGCTTAGATCACGCGAGGAGATTGGACATAGATCGGTAGGGGAGAGATCTCCGCGCGCACCCCAGTGTTCGAACCTCAAGGAAATGCCGGAACCCGAAATCCGACAACTACCGTCCATTGAACAAGAAGACCATAAAGAACAAGTACCCACTTCCCAACATCAACGAGCTTTTCGAACAACTCAAAGGTGCTCAAGTTTTCTCCAAGCTTGACCTCCGTATGGGCTATCATCAGATTCGCATTCATGAAGAAGATATCCCCAAGACAGCTTTCAGAACAAGCTATGGTTCATATGAATACACTGTCATGTCTTTCGGCCTCGTCAACGCCCCTCCAACATTCTCCCGCATGATGAACTTCATCTTCAATGCCTACACAAATGACTTCGTCTTGGTCTACCTCAATGATATTTTGGTCTTTTCCAAGAACAAAGAGGATCATGCCAAGCACTTGAGATTGGTTCTAGATAAACTCAGAGAACATCAGTTCTATGCGAAGTTTTCTAAGTGTGAGTTTTGGCTCGATGAGGTTCTCTACCTTGGGCATATCATCTCTACCAAGGGCATAGCTGTTAATCCCGAGAAGGTGTCCGCAATTGTGAATTGGGAACCGCCTAAGAATGTGAAGCAACTCTGCAGATTCCTTGGGCTCGCAAGCTATTGTCGAAGGTTCGTTGAGAACTTCTCTAAGACCGCGAAGCCTCTTTCCAACCTTCTCCAGAAGCATGTGAAGTATGTCTGGTCGCCTGAATGTGACATCGCTTTCAACACCCTGAAAGAGAAGTTAGTCACTGCTCCAGTTCTGACTCCTCCTGATGAATCCAAACCGTTCGAGGTCTTCTGTGATGCTTCCCTTCAAGGTCTTGGTGCATTGTTGATGCCAGAGAAGAAAGTTGTGGCCTATACCTCTCGCCAGTTGAAGCCCAATGAAAATAACTACCCCACTCACGACCTCGAGTTGGCGGCAGTTGTCCATGCTCTTTTAAATTGGATACATCTCTTGTTGGGAAGGAAAGTGGACATCTTCACTGATCATAAGAGTCTCAAGTACATATTCACTCAGCCAAACCTCAACCTCAGGCAGACTCGTTGGGTCGAGATGATTCAAGAGTATAATCCGAGTATCGAATATACTCCAGGCAAGGCCAATGTAATTGCTGACGCATTGAGCAGGAAGGCTTACTGCAACAATTTTATTCTCAAGCCCTACCAACCAGAGCTTTGTGAAGCTTTCTGCAAACTCAATCTCCAAGTTGTTCCTCAAGGATTCCTTGCCAACCTCCAAGTCTCTCCTACTTTGGAAGATCAGATTCGTGAGTCTCAACTTCTTGATGCCATGGTGAAGAAGGTGAAGATTGGGATTGCCAAGAGTCAACCCAAGTACAAGTGTTATTGTCTTGATGACAAGGATACTCTATTCTTCGAGGATCGCATTGTTGTTCCTAAAGGTGACCTTCGTAAAGTCATTATGAACGAGGCTCACAATTCACTCCTCTCTATCTACCCTAGAAGTACAAAGATGTACTAGGATCTCAAGCAGTCATATCAGTGGAATCGAATGAAGCGTGAGATAGCTCAGTTCGTGAATGAATGTGATGTCTGCAGAAGAGTGAAAGCAGAACACCAACGACCAGCTGGTCTCCTCCAACCTCTTGCCATTCCAGAATGGAAGTTTGACCATATTGAGATGGACTTCGTGACAGGATTTCCAAAGTCCAAGCGTGGCAATGATGCTATCTTTGTTGTCACCGACAAGCTCACTAAAGTGGCTCATTTTCTTCCTATCAAAGAATCTATCACAGCAGCTCAATTGGCAGAGCTATATACCTCCAGGATTGTCTCTCTGCACGGCATTCCGCAGTTGATATCTTCAGATCGTGGCAGCATCTTTACCTCTAAGTTCTGGGATTCTTTTCAGAAGGCCATGGGCACCAACATCCGTTTCAGCACAGCTTTTCATCCTCAAACTAGTGGCCAAGTCGAGCGAGTAAATCAAATTCTTGAAGATATACTCAGGGCATGTGTCACCTCTTTCGGTATGAAGTGGGGAGATTTTCTTCCATATGCCGAGTTCTCCTACAACAACAGCTTCCAAGCGAGTTCGGGCAAGGCCCCATTCGAGATTCTCTATGGCAGGAAGTGCCGTACTCCTCTAAACTGGTCAGAGACTGGTGAACACCAACTTCTTGGCAATGAATTGATCACAGAGGCTGAAGAAATGTGCAAAGTCATTCATGAAAATCTCAAAGCCGCGCAATCGTGCCAGAAGAGTTACTATGATAGCAAGCATCATGACTTGGCTTTCGAGATCGGAGACCATGCCTACCTCCGCGTCTCTCCAATGAAAGGTACTCGTCGCTTCGGTATCAAAGGGAAGCTTGCCCCTAGATATGTGGGTCCTTTCAAGATCATCGGCAAAAGAGGCGATCTAGCCAATCAACTTGAGCTTCCGTCCAACTTTGCAAACGTGCACGACATGTTTCACGTGTCTCAACTCTGCAAGTGTTTCAAGACTCCTGACCGCACAATCAACTTTGAAGACATTGATCTCCAAGAAGACATGTCTTATCATGAGCACCCCGTTGCTATTCTTGAAGAAACAGAGCGCAAGGCTCGCAACAAGTCTATCAAATTCCTGAAGTCAAGTGGTCACATCATTCCGACCGTGAAGCCACCTGGGAACACGAGGATCACCTCTGTTCTGAGTACCCGGAGTTTTTCTAGTCCTAGATCTCAGGATGAGATCTTTCGTAGTGGTGGAGTGTTGTAACATCCCATATGTAACCTGCCATATTTGTATTCCACCTCTTGCCGATTCCGGCACTAAGTTATGATATTTCCTTGTTGTCGGGTTTTTGTCTTCGTGTTGTTTTTGTCTTTGTCATGCATCTCATATCATGTCATCATGTGCATTGCATTTGCATTCGTGTTCGTCTCATGCATTCGAGCATTTTCCCCGTTGTCCATTTTGCATTCCGGCGCTCCTATGTCCTCCGGTGTCCCTTTCTACCTCTTTTCATGAGCGGGTGTTGAACATTCTCGGATTGGACCAAGACTTTCCAAGCGACCTTGGTTGACTACCGGTAGACCACATGTCAAGTTTCGTGCCATTTGGACTTCATTTGATACTCCAACGGTTAACCGAGGAACCGAGAAGGCCTCGTGTGTGTTACAGCCCAACACCTCTCCAAAGTGGCCCAAAACCCACCAAAACCCCTTCCATCATTTAGGTCGTTCGGTCACGATCGCGTGACCGAAAACTGTGCTCAATTTGGAGCCTCCTAGCTCCTCCTACCTATAAAAAGGCCTCTCCCTGAAATTCCGGATCCCTACCTACCCTAACCCTAGCCCTGCTCCTCTCCGCGCGTCGGACGCATCCGCTGGCGCCGGACACACCTTGTCGCCGCCACTCAGCACCTGACACGTGGCAGCGCCACCGCCTCTGCGCCGCTGGCCCGCCGATGCCCACGGCGGGCCCTCTCACGCCGCCAACCGAGCCGCGCCCCGCCGCCCATCTCCTCCTTGCCGGCGTCGGCCCCGCCGCCACATGCTCCGCTTTGGCCGCCGCCGGCCACCGCCGCCTTGGCCTCGCCGCCCCGCCGCGCCTCGCCGCGCCTCGCCGCCCCTCGCCGCCGTGCTCCACCCGGCTCTGGATCCGGCCGGCCACCCCCTCTCCGGCGAGCCCCCGCACCCACTCCGGCTACCCCCGCTTCAACTCCGGCGGAGATCCGGCGAGATCCGCCACCATCTCGGATTGCGTGCAAACCCTAGATCCGATCTGAGACGGTTGACTTCTCTCCTAACTCCCAGTATTTTTAGCGTTTTTGTCATGCCATAACTCTCCATCCGTGGCTCCGTTTTGGGCGTGTAGCATATCAAATTGTTCGTCTCGACGAGTACTTCATTTCATTCCATTGCACCATGTTCATTTGAGTTCATCTTGATGCCCTAAATGCTGTTGCAAGAGGGCTATGCAATGTTAGTTTCAGGTTCTTATCAGTAATTGGACATTTGTCATTTTTGCCATGATTGATGTGTGCCTCCTATGAACTTGAGCCCTACATGTGTTTTGAAGTATGCCATGCCATCTTTACAGGGATGTATGCCATGTATATTTGTTATCGTTGTGGTGACTAGCACGAGCATGCAAAGTAGCTCTCGTAATGTTGCTGATTTCAGGGACTTAGAATTCTTCTAAGTCTTTGTCCTGTTAATATTTTTATGCCATGTATCCTTGTTGCTACAGAGTGATCCATGCCTCTTTGTCCTGTTAATATTTTTATTCCGGTGATCTTTATATCGATTTTGACCGAAATCAACTCATCTTTCCAGTGGCACTCTTAGTTTTCCAAGTTGAGGCCATCTTCAATCTTTCCTTTCTGAAACATGCATATGCATCACATATTGCATCCCGCATATCTTGCCATGTTTTGCATCATGTTGCTTGTGCATTGCACGTGGTTGATTGTGTCTTCCTTTGCTTGTGTTCTTGCTTTGGGTAGAGCCGAGAGACGAGTACTTGATCGAGGAGCCCGTTGAGTACGCTTACAAGGATCAAGCTAACGTCAACTCGGAGAACTTTGCAGGCAAGATGACCATACCCTCGAAATCACTTCTATCTTTGCTTGCTAGATGCTCGCTCTTTTGCTATGCCTATGCTACGATACCTACCACTTTCTTATCATGCCTCCCACATTGCCATGACAAACCTCTAACCCACCTTGTCCTAGCAAACCGCTGTTTGGCTATGTTACCGCTTTGCTCAGCCCCTCTTATAGCGTTGCTAGTTGCAGGTGAAGATTGGAGTTTGTTCCTTGTTGGAACATGTTTATTGTTGGGATATCATTATTATATCTTGTCTACTTTAATGCATCTATATACTGGGTAAAGGGTGGAAGGCTCGGCCTTATGCCTGGTGTTTTGTTCCACTCTTGTCGCCCTAGTTTCCGTCATACCGGTGTTATGTTCCTTGATTTTGCGTTACTTACACGGTTGGGTTATAATGGGAACCCCTTGACAGTTCGCTTTGAATAAAACTCTTCCATCAATGCCAAACATTGGTTTTACCATTCGCCACCTAGCCTTTTCCCTTGGGTTTCGCAGACTCAAGGGTCGTCTTTATTTCACTCATAGCCAATGCTCCTCTGAGTGTTGGTCCAAACTAAGCTGCCTGCTAGGGGTGGTTTTACTCGTAGCTAGTCTCATCCGTTGTGCCCTGAGGACGAGATATGTGCAGCTCCTATCGGGATTTGTCGACACATTCGGGTCGCTTTGCTAGTTTAGTTTTACCATTGTCAAGATGTCTTGTAACCGGGATTCCGAGCCTGATCGGGTTGTCTTGGGAGAAGGAATATCCTTTGTTGACCGTGAGAGCTTGTGATGGGCGAAGTTGGGACACCCCTGCAGGGATTTGATTTCGAAAGCCGTGCCCGCGGTTATGGGTAGATGGGAATTTGTTAATGTCCGGTTGTAGAAAACCTGAAATTTAACTTAATTAAAATGAATCAACAGAGTGTGTCCCGTGATGGTCTCTTTTCGGTGGAGTCCGGGAAAGGAACACGGTCTCGTGTTATGCTTGATCGTAGGTTGTTCTAGGATCACTTCTTGATCATAGTTCATCGATCGTGCCTTTGCCTTCTCTTCTCGCTCTCTTGTGCCTATGTTAGCCACCATATATGCTAGTGCTTGTTGCAGCTCCACCTCAAACCTTTTACCTACCTATAATCTTAAATATTCTTGATCGCGAGGGTGTGAGATTGCTGAGTCCCCGTGACTCACAGATTACTTCCAAAACCAGATGCAGGGACCGATGATACCGCTCCAGGAGATTCAACTGAGCTCAAGTGGGAGTTCGATGAGGACTCAGGACGATACTACGTTTGTTTTCCAGACGATCAATAGTGGTGCCCAGTTGGGGCGATCGGGGACTTTGTTGCATTTGGGGTTGTTCTTTATTTTGGTTCTGTAGTCGGACCTTGATTGTATTTGGATGAATGTAATGATATTAATGCTATTGTGTGACATGGCGAGTGTAAGCCAACTATGTACCCTTTTCCCTTATTCATTAAATGGGTTGTGTGAAGATTACCCCACTTGTGACATTGCTTACAATGCGGTTATGCCTCATAGTCTTGCTTCGACACGTGGGAGATATAGCCGCATCGTGGGCGTTACAGTTCTCATATTTGAGTTTTATCAAATATCGAAACAGGGATCACTTTGGTTTTAATTATTTTTCTCCCCAAAAATATTTCATATTAAAATTATATGAGAGGAAATAATATGACTTCTCCAAAATAAATGAAATGTTGGAGGAAAATTATTAAAATCAATTTGTATATTTTATTTGGGATTTTATCTACATTTTATTTGGATTAGGAAAAAATATGCGTTTTCCAAAATTGCATTAGAGGCCTAAGTAAATGTTCACCTTGTCCAGTTTATTTCAGGAATTTTGGAGTCTGTTTAGTATTTCTTTTTTTCGTTTTTCTACGCGTCGGTTTTAAAAAAATCGGCCGGACCGCACAGGGCCGAGGCCCAGCTGGCCCAGCCGCCAGTCGCGCCGCCTTCCCGTCCCGTACCAGAGATGGACTTGCCGGAGGAGTCCGACGCCGCCTGCGCCTCGTCGCCCCCTGCCCCAAGCCATGCCCCCCGGCCCCTTTATATGTCGCCCTCCCCACCGCCTCAAACACCACCACCACCAGCCGCCGCCGCCGCAAGTAGCAGCAGCCGCAGCCCGCGCCCGCCGCCACCGCCGCCGTTGCCCGCGACACCCGCTGCTCCGCCGCCCATGCCGTTGCCCGCTCCGCCGAGCTGTCGCCCCGCCGGAGTGCCTCGCCTCACCGGAATCCAAGCCGCCGCCGACGGATCTCGTCGTTCGTTTTTTTGGTTTTTAGGTAAAACCCTGGTTTTTTTTCAAAAACCCTAGTTGCATTTTTTAGATCGGTTTTATTTTTTCCCGGTTTAGTTATTTAGCGAACTCCCGTTCGTACATTCGTTTTAACGAACCGTCTTAACCCGCTAAGCGCAGACAGCGAACGTTCGTTTGTTACCCTGTTCGTTAGTTTTTTCTTTTTCTAGGGTTTTCTGCGATTATTTTCGATCGCGATTTCTGCCCTGATCTTCGTTTTAGTTTATCTTTTCGCTCGTTTATCGGAATCAGGCGATTCAAGCGCCTGGATCTTCGTCTCCAAGCCCTCTTTCTGTTTAACCAACTTGAACAAGATTTTGGTACTGTAAAATTTGACTTTAGTCCAGAATAGTAATCGGACCTTGTTTCTTTCGCAGTTTGAGTTTCGTTGCTCCGTTTGATTTGAGTCTTTTTGCAAACCGAAGTTCTTCAGTTGAACTTTCTGGTTGGATCTTCTTATTTGAGATTTACCCGTGCATCCTTGCTTGATTGCTTATGTATGCTATTGTTTGTTTGCGATAGAACACCCGGAGTGCGAAGCATGCAACTACGAGTCTTTAGGGTTTGCAGATCGTCAGCAAGGCAAGTAACACTTTGATCATACCCCTTTATCACCCAGTTTTTATGCATTAGTTTAAATCTTCACACATTGCATGAGTAGGATCTCTTAACATGTGGGTATTGGGAAGTAGTTGATGAGGTAGATCCTATTGCCCTGTTTATTATCAAACCCCTGGGAGTTACTTCTACGTTATGCTTATATTGCCATGCTATGCTCGTAGACGTGGTTTGGTTTGAGAGATCCATGACAGATGTGAGTGTTTAATTAATGGTTAACTTAAGGTGGCAACTTTAATACACATCTGGGTGGATTGCTTGTGGGCACCTGGAGAATCCAGTGTTGTCCTATGTGAAAGTGCTAGTGATTGACTAGAGGGGGGTGAATAGGTGATTTTTATGAAAGTCTTCAAAACATGGAAGTTTCAAAGACAAACGATAGAAATAAACCTATTATCATGTAGTGGAAGGTAGACTACACTAAGCAAGCCATAGTCAATTATTCAATGAAGTGAAAGCACAACGACTAATAGCAGCTAGGCAGTATAGATCAGGTAGGAAGATAGTGTGAAGCCAATCAGAACAAGCGGTCACTCAGTGAAGAAAAAAGATAATGCAATCATACAATGACTTCACTAGATCCAATAGTAAGTAAAGGAATGAGATGGATGAAACTAGTGACTCGTTGAAGACAATGATTTATTGGACCAGTTCCAGTTGTTGTGACAATTGTACGTCTGGTTAGGGAGGCTGAGATTCAACTCGGAAGACGACGTCTTCACCTTATTCCCCTTGAGCTAAGGACATCCAGTCCTCGCCCAATCACTCTGGTAAGTCTTCAAGGTAGACTCCCAAACCTTCACAGACTTCGTTCACCGGCGATCCACAATGACTCTTGGATACTCAGAACGCGACGCCTAACCGGCTGGAGGATTCACAGTCCTCAAGTGTAATAAGTCTTCAGATCACACAGACAGGAAGACTTCAGTGATGCCTAACACTCTTTGGCTCTGGGTGGTTAGGGCTTTATCCTCGCAAGGAATTCTCTCTGAAAGGCTTCGAGGTGGGTTGCTCTCAAACGACAAAAGCCGTGCACTAACTCTGAGCAGCCAACCATTTATGGTTGTAGGGGGTGGGCTATTTATAGCCACTAGGCAACCCGACCTGATTTGTCCGAAATGACCCTGGGTCACTAAGGAACTGACACGTGTTCCAACAGTCAGATTTCAAACACACGCGACAACTTTACTTAGGCTACAAGCAAATCTGACTCATCCAGCTCTGGATAAGATTTTCTCTCATTGTCTTCGCTCGAAGACATAGGATTTTGGTTGAGCATCACTTCAGTCACTCTGACTTTGTTCACTTGGACCCCACTTAACAGTACGGTGGTTCCTATGACTCAACAAACAAGAAAAGGAGCCAACAAAACAACTAAGTCTTCGCGCCCCATAGTCTTCACGCAATGTCTGCTCTTGTCATAGTCTTCAGTGTGAATGTCTTCACATACCACCATTGTCTTCAATGTCTTCATACATTTTTAGGGGTCATCTCCGGTAGATAAACCGAATCAATGAGGGACTACTACCTGTGTTATCCTGTAATTCTCACAAACACATTAGTCCCTCAACCAGGTTTGTCGTCAATACTCCAAAACCAGCTAGGGGTGGCACTAGATGCACTTACAATCTCCCCCTTTTTGGTGATTGATGACAAACTGGTTGAAGTTTTCAACGGGGATAAAAGTATGTGAAATGTCAAGGATTTAGGTATTGTCTTCATAAGTGGCAAAGGCTCCCCCTGAAGATGTGCATATAAGTAATTTGCTTTTGGAATGCAAATGCACATGGCAGGTTGTACTTGTGGAGATCCTCTTCAACTTATGACGACAATTCATCATGCTTGAAAAGTATGTGAAGATAATGACATGCATAATGAAAAATGGACGTCTGTAGAATGACTTAAGTGCGGAAGTTATCATCGCACATGCGGAATTTATCATCGCATCACAGAATAGCAAATAAGTAGCATACGACAATCGAGTTTAAGTGTTACAACTCAAAGAACCAAGTGTATCAAAAAGCAAGAGTTGTAAACACTAGGCAAAATATAAAACCACCGCCCATATGGACCCGCTTGAAGACTATCAAACTCATATGCTTCTCCCCCTTTTGTCAGTAAGGACCAAAAAGGTTTGAAGACAAAGAGCACCTACTCGTTCCCATGAGGAGTTGGTGAAGCAGCAGGGTCGTCGGTGTTGGTTGGCGGTGGAGACGAACTTGGTGCAGTGTTGTTTCGCGCTGAAGGTGGTGAAGTAGCATCGTCTTCATCATTGATGACACGTGCATTCACTGTTGCAGCAGAGGAGGAGAACTCAGAGTCTTCAAGAGACGGAGTATGCCGCAGCACAGTCCTTCTCGGAGGTGTTGAGTCAAACTTGAAGCATTCAGAGAAGCCATCATCTTCAACATTGTCATGGTGACCAATGTCTTCAGCAGCGGTGGGGTCAACTGTTGGAATGTCTTCAGCTTCAGGAGCCTCTGTGGAAGCAGGCTCATGAACTACCATCCGTCGTTCTTGATGCGAAGAGTCAGGACGAGCAACCGAGATGGGCTCGACAACAAGGGGCTCTGTGGGAGCAGCCCGATCTTTCTTGGTTTTGTGCTTCTTCTTGGAGGGAGCGACATCAGAAGCTTCAGGATTTTTCCTCTTTCTGGCTTCAGCCTCGGCAGCCTTTGTCTTCTTCAGTTCTGAAACGGTTGACTTGACCTTTGGCTTCGAGCCGGACATGCTGCTTGGGAACACAATGCGAGGTTCTTCCCGCCTTGAAGGTGCAGATTTGTCAGTCGATGGCTTCTTCTTCTTTGCAGCCATTCTGGGGTCGATGCCAGGACGCCCAAGAGCCTCGCGCTTCTCAACTTCATTGTAGGCTTGCACGCACTTGTCAGCCAGATTCTTCATGTGCTCACGAGAACCTTTAGCTTCTTCTCGTTTCTTGAGAAAAGCTTCCTTGAGCTCGTGCAGCATAACCATGAAGTTTTTGACATCTTGCACGCTGAGCTTTGCCATGTGCTTCTTGAACTGAGCTTTCTCATAGTCGATCTTGTGCTTCAGTTCAACGATGCACTAAGCTAGAGCTAGCTCAGAAGCAATGGCGCCAGTGAAAGAGACGCTGAGACCAATTGGAAGTTGCAGATCGTCAAAGCTGAGACTGGGGGTTTCAAACCACTCATCAAGGAAGTTGTGGATGATTTCCATGTCAAAGAGAGGCACATCATTGAAGATTTCTGCTTCTTCCTTGATCTTAGTCAGTTGCTCAAGAGCGTCATCTGCAAGATCTTCATCACTGGACAGATCAATGTGTTCGTCTCGCAGAATGGCAGCAGGGGTCAATGCCTGATCAGTATTCTTTTTCATCCTCATCTTCTTGGAGATACGTGATAGATCTTCAGACTGCACACTATCTTCAGGAGGTGCAGTAGCCAGTGGCTTCGCACATGAAGCTTTTGGAGGAGCAGCTAACTTTGAAGCTTTAGCCTTCTTTTGCTTCTGCGGCTTTGGAGTAGGAGCTGGGGCTTCATCAGTGTCGGCATCATCATCAGAATGATCCACTTTGCCACCTTGAACAGAAATGTGAGTGATAAGGCCATAAATGTTGTAGAAAGGTCCGACGATATTGGGTTCAGCATGGCGTGTGCCGTCAGCCCGGGGAGCAGAAGGACCAGGGTTGAAGTCTAGTCCCAATGACTTCTTGTTTTCCTTGGCCAATGCCTTTGCGTGCTGGAAGTTGCGTTTGAAGAGATTATCGTCACGACACCAGAGAAGTGATGATGGGTCAGCATTTTCAGGATATGGTCCACGGACCATACAGGGATAGAAGCCTTGAGCAATAGCTTCAGCTCTGGTCTTGGGTGGAAGGCTTTGGAAGAGAATGTCACCCCAAGGACTCTTGATGGCATTCTTCTCAGCATACTCCTGGGTCACAAACTTGTATTTAAACCATTGTTCGGCCCAATATATTCGAATCCATTGGATTCGTGTCTTGCGCTGATTGTAATCCTCTTCTGGATCTGTCTTGTACAGCTCTGAGAGGTCATTAGGCAGATCTCTTGATGTTCCCCCTCGACGCTGTTTGCCACCCTTCCTTGCTGATTTCTCTGTAGCCATGAACTTCAAACTGAATGGCTTCAACACGTTCAAAGGCTTCAAAGGCTTCCGCTTTCTGGTCAAACAGGAACTGGCTTCGGGAGAGTTAATGTGATGATGTAAGAATTCTGCAAACGAAAGCAGACTATGAGAACCAAGGGATTCTCCTACGGACATGTACCTGTGATAGCATTAGAGATGCGAGGGAAGCGGAGAGGTCATATGCATTCTCAGAAGATTTTGAAGATAAATCAGTTTGAAGACATTGACCTCATGGTGTGAAGACATTCACTTATGTGTTTGAAGTTGGTTCCAGATTTGTACGAATCTAGGAATAGGTACAAGTGAGGAATCTAACTCGTTATGAAGCTTAAGTGAATATACTAGGCATTATATGAGATGCAGACATGATAGATCTACATTGAGTAGGCAGAAACCACTTTCGGTAAACAGGATGAATCTTTTAGGATCAAAAAGATGGTAAAAAGAGAGTTCTATTTACCACACAATGAACTGCTAGATGGGAAGAGTAGGAGACTGAGCAGTTCAATCCACCGTGCCCTAACTTGGCGACGGAGGACACCTACGGCGGCGGTGGAGAGGACGATGACCACGGCCGGCGTGAGGACGGCGTCGGTGAAGTCGCGGCAGCTAAGCGCTTCGTCGCCAGCGTTGTTGAGAGCTAGGGTGGCTCTAGGGTTTTGACTATGTGGAGAGGTGGAAGAAGGTTTTCTTGACCGCAGGGGACATGTATTTATAAGGAAGTATGCGGCACAGCGTAATTATGCAGGTGCCCCTGGCGGTTCACATCTGAGGGACACGTGGCAAGCATGCAACATACTCGGAGTTGTCCCACGTTCCCACGCCCGCCCGAACTGTCGGATGGTCGTTCCGGCTTCTCCGGATTTTAGGCAATAAGGACAAAGCATTTAAAACAGATTTAATGTTTGTCTCTGTATCTTCTGTTAACAAGGACGCGGAGAAGACATTCGACAGTTTCAATAGAATGCATATGATTTGGACAGATAGAGTTTGAGATAGAAAGCATAGAGAGATTAGGGTCTGATCACATTCACTTAGTTCAAAAGATTCAACAAGGAAGATGTAGCCATAAGTGAATGCTGTAGAGGACAGAACACTAATATGTATATATCATAAGACAATCAAATCAACATAGTGAAGATAATCATGAAGACAAGTTGAAATTGAAGAGAAACCAAATGTGAAGACATAGCAAATGTAACGCCATGAGTAAAACACTTCAAACAGAAGAATTTGGTGGTGGGGTTGCCCACCGTACAGGAAGTATTAGACCCAGATGGCGCACAATTATTGTGGCGCTCCGAAGTCAAATTCCACGTTAATGTATTCACACTCAGAATGTAAGTCTTCATTGATTGAAGATATACTTTACTTCGTGTGTTGCACATCTATGTCATCAACATGCTTAAGTGTTATGTTGTGTGCCTGATCACAGGACATTTGAGAATTCCAAGATATTTAGCTCACACCATAACTTGCAAACCTCTTCTCATCCAAGGGCTTGGTGAAGATATCTGCCAATTGCTCTTCAGTGTTGACGTGTATGATATCAATATCTTCCTTCATAACATGATCTCTGAGAAAGTGATGACGAATTTCAATGTGCTTTGTCTTCGAGTGCTGAACTGGGTTGTTGGCAATCTTGATGGCACTTTCATTGTCGCAGTAGAGTGGCACTTGCTTCAGATGAATGTCATAGTCTTTGACTATTTGCTTCATCCATAGAAACTGAGCGCAGCAAGATCCAGCAGCAATGTATTCAGATTCAGCAGTCGAGAGAGATACACAGTTCTGCTTCTTTGAAGACTAACATACAAGTGATCGTCCCACAAAATGACATGTGCCTGATGTAGACTTGCGATCCACCTTGTCACCAGCATAATCAGCATCCGAGAATCCAACTAGATCAAACTCTGAGCCCTTTGGATACCATAATCCTAGTGTTGAGGTGTGAGCAAGATATCTGAGAATTCGCTTCACAGCTAAGTGATGCGATTCCTTTGGTGCCGCTTGGAACCGGGCACACATGCAAACACTAAGAATGATATCTGGCCTAGATGCACATAAATAAAGAAAGGAACCAATCATGGAGCGGTATACCTTTTGATCGAGCTCTTTACCATTGTCGTCGGGACCCAGATGATGTTTGGCTGGCATTGGCGTCGTGAAGCCTTTGCAATCTTGCATCCCAAATTTCTTCAGGCAATCTTTGAGGTATTTCTCTTGAGATATAAAGATGTCGTTGCGTTGCTAACGTATTTGAAGACCAAGGAAGAACTTCAGCTCACCCATCATGGACATCTGATATTGCTCTTGCATCACATATCCAAACTCGTCACTGTATTTCTGATTGGTGCTGCCGAAGATAATGTCATCAACATATATTTGGCACACAAACAGTTCACCATCATATGTCTTCGTGAAGAGAGTGGCGTCGAGGGAACCAGGTTTGAAGCCTTTGCTCTTCAGGAAGTCTTTGAGTGTGTCATACAAAGCCCGAGGGGCTTGTTTGAGGCCATACAGTGCCTTGTTGAGCTTGTACACCATGTCAGGATGTTTTGGATCTTCAAAGCCAGGCGGTTGTGCAACATACACTTCTTCTTCAATCTTGCCATTGAGAAAAGTGCTCTTCACATCCATTTGATACAAAAGAATGTTATGATGATTTGCATAGGCCAGCAGTATGCATATGGCTTCAAGCCTAGCCACAGGAGAAAATGTTTCATCGAAGTCAATCCCTTCAACTTGAGTGTATCCTTGAGCAACGAGACGAGCTTTGTTTCTGACAACTTGACCATGCTCATCTTGCTTGTTGCGATATATCCATTTAGTGCCTATTATATTGTGCTTACGAGGATCAGAACGCTTAACCAGTTCCCATACATTATTCAGCTCAAACTGTTGAAGCTCTTCTTGCATAGCTTGAATCCATTTAGGTTCCATGAAGGCTTCATCAACTTTCTTGGGTTCAGATATTGATACAAATGCGAAGTGCCCACAGAAATTTGCTAGCTGTGTTGCCCTTGAACGAGTGAGTGGACCTGGTGCATTGATGCTATTAATTATTCTCTCAATCTGTACTTCATTTGCAACACGAGGATGTACATGACGAAGATTTTGTTCTTGCTGATCATTGTCATCGTTAGAAGGATTGTCTTCAGGCTGAGCATTGTCTTCAGGTTGATCAGGTGCAGAGATGATAAGTTCCTCTTTAGGCTGAGCTTCAGATGGTATGATTTCTCTAGTTCCCATAAGTTTGATTGATTCACTGGATGGAACTTCATCTAGCACATTTGGCAGGTGCTCTCTTTGCGAGCCGTTAGTCTCATCGAACCGCACATCCACAGTTTCAACCACTTTATAGTGAAAGAGGTTGAAGACTCTGTAGGAGTGTGAATCCTTTCCATATCCAAGCATAAAACCTGCATGTGCTTTCGATGCAAATTTTGAAGTGTGATGTGGATCCTTGATCCAGCACCTGGCACCAAATACTCTAAAGTAACTGACATTTGGCTTCTTGCCCGTAAGGAGCTCATAGGATGTCTTGTTGAGAAGCTTGTGAAGATAAACACGGTTGATGATATGGCATGCAGTATCAATGGCTTCAGGCCAGAATTTTCCTTGAGTATTGTATTCATCAAGCATTATCCGGGCCATCTCAATAAGTGTTCCGTTCTTGCGTTCCATGATGCCATTCTTCTGTGGCGTGTATGGAGTTGAGAATTCATGTGTGATGCCCAAAGTATCAAGATACGTATCTAGGCCAGTGTTCTTGAATTCAGTGCCATTGTCACTTCTGATGTGCTTTATCTTGACGCCATAGTTGTTCATGGCTCGATTGGCGAAGCGTCTAAAGACATCCTGAACTTCAGTCTTGTAGAGGATTATATGCACCCAAGTATATATTGAATAATCATCAAGAATGAAAAAGCCATAGAGACAAGCAGTAGTAGTAAGAGTTGAGTAATGAGTGGGACTGAAAAGGTCCATGTGGAGCAGTTCGAAGGGTTGAGTCATTGTCATGATTGTCTTCGAGGGATGCTTGCCCCTCATCATCTTTCCTGCTTCACAGGCACCGCATAAGTGATCCTTCTTGAACTTGACGCCCTCGATGCCTATGACATGCTTCTTTCTTGCAAGAGTGTGCAAGTTCCTCATGCCAGCATGCCCTAGCCTCCGATGCTAGAGCCAGCATTCTGAAGCTTTTGCTAGAAGACATACGGCAAGTTGTGGTCCTGCTGAGAAATCTACTACGTACAAATCATCTTTCTGATACCCTTCAAAAACTAGAGACTTGTCAGATTCCATTAGAACAAGGCAACGATATTTTCCAAACATCACAATCATGTTTAAATCACAAAGCATTGAGACAGGCATTAAGTTGAAACCAAGGGATTCAACAAGCATGACTTTATCCATGTGTTGATCCCTTGAGATTGCAACTCTACCTAGACCCAATACCTTGTTTTTACCAGTGTCAGCAAATGTGATGTGACTTTTGTCAGATGGACGTAAGGTTGAGTCCATGAGAAGACTTTGCTTGCCAGTCATGTGATTAGTACACCCTGTAACACCCTCGATGCGGCTATAGCTCCCACGTGTCGAGGCACGACTTAGAGACATAACCGCATTGAAAGCAATGTCGCAAGTCAGGCAATCATTACAACATCCCATGTAATATATAATAAAAGGGGGAGAAACATAGTTGGCTTACACTCGCCACGTCACATCAAAGTACATAAATAACATCCATCATACAAACACTCATGGCCCGACTATGGCGCCAAAATAGAAAATGACCCAACATGCGACAAGGTCCCAATCAAACCCCAACTAGGCACCACTACTGATCATCAGGAAAAGACACGTAGTAATGCTGAGAGTCTTCGTCGAACTCCCACTTGAGCTCGTACTCGTCACCTGGAGCGGAATCACCTGGACCTGCATCCGGAGTTTTAGTAATCTGTGAGCCACAGGGACTCAGCAATCTCGCACCCTCGCGATCAAGACTATTTAAGCTTATATGAATGTCAAGGCAATGTATGTGGAGCTGCAGCAAGCGACTAGCATATATGGTGGCTATCTTATTCGCAAAAGAGAGCGAGAAGAGGAGGCGAAGCACGAGCGTGAAAAACTAGAGGAACAACCTGCGCAAACATTACTCCAACACCGTGTCTGCTTCCCGGACTCCGCCGAGAAGAGGCCATCACGGTAACACACTCAGTTGATTCCTTTTAATTAATTAAGGTTCAAGTTATCTACACCGGACATTAACAAATTCCCATCTGCCCATAACCGCGGGCACGGCTTTCGAAAGTTCAATCCTTGCAGGGGAGTCCCAACTTAGCCCATGACAAGCTCTCACGGTCAATGAAGGAATAGACCTCCTCCCAAGACATTCCGATCAGACTCGGTCTCTCAGTAATTCAAGACACTTCGACAGGTTAAAACAAATCCAGCAACACCGCCCGAATGTGCCGACAAATCCCGATAGGTGCTGCACATATCTCTTTCTCAGGGCACACTCAGATGAACACTACATACAACTAAAACCAACCCTCAAGTTTCCCAGAGGTGGCGCTGCAAGTGGCTCTATTTGGACCAACACTCAGAGGAGCACTGGCCCGGGGGGGTTTAAAATAAGATGACCCGCGGGCTCCGGAAACCCGAGGGAAAAAGAGGCTAGGTGGCAAATGGTAAGACCAAGGTTGGGCATTGCTGGAAAAGCTTTAATCAAGGCGAACTATCAAGGGGTTCCCATTATAACCCAACCGCGTAAGGAACGCAAAAATCCGGGAACATAACACCGATATGACGGAAACTAGGGTGGCAAGAGTGGAACAAAACACTAGGCGAGAGGCCGAGCCTTCCACCCTTTACCATGTATATAGATGCATTAAGATAACATGGCAATATAATGATATCCCAACACGTAAATAAATAATGTTCCAACAAGGAATGGCCTCCAATCTTCACCTGCAACTAGCAACGCTATAAGAGGGGCTGAGCAAAGCGGTAACATAGCCAATCAATGGTTTGCTAGGACATGGTGGGTTAGAGTTTCAACATGGCAAATGGGAGGCTGACAAGCAAAAGGTAGGCATCGTAGCATTGGCATAGCAAAGAGCGAGCAAACTAGCATAGCAAAGATAGTAGTGATTTCGAGGGTATGATCATCTTGCCTGCACAGTTGTCAGAGTTGACTGGATCCTCACAAGCAAACTCAACGGGCTCCTTGGTAGCGAACTCGTCTCCTGGCTCTACCCAAACAAGACAAACAAGCAACAAGGATACAATCAACCACGTGCAAGAACAAGCAATATGATGAAATGATGACATGCTATGCGGGATGCGATGCGGGATGCAAAATGCAAGATATGACAGGAAATACATGAACCTGGCCTCAACTTGGAATTCCAAGGGTGCCACTGGAAAGATGAGATGAAATTGCTTGAAAACGATATAAAGATCATCGGAATCGGAGTTACGGTTTGGAAATGGCAAGCGTTTTAAGAATGACACCGGTCTGCGATTTACAGCAAGTAGGCATCTAAATGCAATGAGATGAACATGCTACAGCCACCAAACATGACAACAAAATACATGGCAGGGATTCACACAAGATGCTTAACAAAAGACTAGCACTGAGCTACGGCCAATTGATCCATTATGAGGTTCAAACAAGCATGGAAAAAACGCAAATGCAAAACAGATTCCAGACTTAGTGAAATTAACACTTGTCCGAAATTTCAGATCACGAAGCCCTCTTCAGAGCAGCAAAACAACATGATACATGACCTGATTAAGACAAGTAAGAACATGGCATGGAGCTATTCAACAAGCTTAACAAAAGTCCCTAAGTGACCTGGGGTCAAAAGGGATCACAAAATATACTAACGGGCACACGAACATAGCTAAAACACAATCGGTTTTCAGACTTAGTGAAAACTGAGACATGCTGAAATAGAACTCACGAAGGCATGTAAACGAGCTCGATGCACTCACCACGGTGCAAGTCATGGCAAGGCAAGCATACATTCATTAAGAAGGCACAAAATACAAGCTAGACATGGCAAGAACAATGGCATAGCATGCACGGATCAACTACAACAACACCGGCAAAATCGCAAACGAGTTGACGATCTGCCCAGATTCACAACGAAGCAAAGTAGAGCTCGATTGACTCAAGCTAGGGTGCTCCATAATTGCAAACAAAGACATGGATGGATAGAGCATAACATGATTAACAAAACTCCTTTACTGATCATCCTCAAGAGAGGCACGGATCACTAGGAAACAAGCTGAACACATGGCATCATGAACTAAATAATCCCAGACTTAGTGAAAGCTACTAATTCTCTGAAAACAGATTTCCCGGGTGCCTCACTTTGCAAGCTTGCACAAGTCACCACACACATCCTAAAAATGCATGGGTTGCACCTCTGTAAAGAAGACAAAATCCTTAACAAAACATACGAAGGACTCACAGGCATAGCATGCACACAAAAATCATGGCAAAAATGACAAAAGTCCAAGATGAACTAGCAGATCTGACAATTAACTCACGAAGCCTCCTTCTAACAGCATTTTGGGCATCAAGATGAGCTCAAATGAAAATGATGCAGTGGAATGAAATGATGTACTCTCTGAGATGAACATTTTGATATATTATATGCATGAATCGGAGCTACGGATGCAAAGTTATGGGGCCTCGAACAGGAGCATATGGACTGAAAAATCCTGGGACTTCGAAAAAAAAACACCCGCGGATCTAGGGTTTACTATTCACCCGATCCGGATCTGGATCCCGCACGGATTCCGAGGCGATCGACGGAGTAGGAGGAAGGGCCGGCCGGTGGGGGGAGCTCGCCGGAGTTAGGGGCGCCGACGACGAGGCGGCTCGGGCGCGGGGACCGAGGCGGCGGGC
>NC_041384.1:287577234-287629740 GCF_002162155.2 Triticum dicoccoides
CGGCGACGAAGTGGGGCTGCGCGCGGGCGAATCAGAGGTGGACACGTGGCGGCGGCGCTCGGGGCGGACACGTCCGTCTCGCGCGGACGTTGTCCGGCGGCGGTGGAGAGGTTTTTTTTAGGGTTTCGCGGGGGAGGAGAGATCCGAAATTGGAGGGGTCTATTTATAGACATAAGTGGAGCTAGGAGAGTCCAAATGAGGTGCGGTTTTAGGCCACGCGATCGTGATCGAACGGTCTAGGACATGGAGCAGAGTTTGGTGGGTTTTGGGCCAAATTGGGGGGTGTTGGGCTGCAACACACACGAGGCCTTTTCGGTCCCTCGGTTAACCGTTGGAGTATCAAACGAAGTCCAAATGGCACGAAACTTGACAGGCGGTCTACCGGTAGTAAACCAAGGCCGCTTGGCAAGTCTCGGTCCAATCCGGAAATGTTTAATCCCCACACATGAAAGAAAGCTAGAAATGACCACCGGAGGAGAACGAAGCGCCGGAATGCAAAACGGACAACGGGGAAAATGCTCAAATGCATGAGATGACCACGTATGCAAATGCAATGCACATGATGACATGATATGAGATGCATGACAAAGACAATAACACACGGAGACAAAGACCCGAACCCGAGAAATAAATATAACTTAACGCCGGAAACGGCAAGAGTTGGAGTACAAATTGGGAAAGTTACATTCGGGGTGTTACACACCCACTATCAATAATCCATTCTGAAGCAGCTGGTGTCATACCCTACAGTGCAGTTAGGGGGATAGGCTTCACGAAGAGAATTGTGAAGCATAAACATTTGACGAGCAAGTGGATTATGAAAGCTTAGATCGAGGTTAGGACTGATAGGGCAAGTAGCAAGCGACTCAGGAACAAAATACATAATAAGACCATTTGGGCATTTGATCTTGCGCTCTACAAGATGTTTAAGGTCCCCAGCAATATCTTGAGACGATTTTGGTTTTCGGCTGGAGACCTTTCCCTACAAAAGAGAGTTAAGCTTTCTTAGCCACCCACATCCTCAAGGGTGGCTTCGAAGCAATGAGTCTAAGTGCAGCATCTGAGAACTTTGGCTTTGGAGCCCTAGCAAAAAGTCTTGCAGGTGGACAATAGTACTCATAAGAATAAGCAGAGTAGTTCTTGGTCTTAGGAACATGGCAGTTTGATGAACCGCGCTCATATTCATAGGCCCGAGTATGGCTTCCCTGCAAAACATTTGCATTAGTGCGACTCAGGTGAGTCCTTTGTCTGTATGAAGCTTTTGGACTATATGAAGCCTGTGGTCTGGGGTTTGTCTTCTTCACTTGTGGTGTCATGATGACATTCACAGAAAGATTCTCCAGCAACCTTTTCGGCACCCAGACTTTCTTCACAGGTGGCCCATTCCTGAAGTTAGTACCAATATACCTGGCAAACACTTCACCATTCTGATTCTTAAACAGTTTATAGGTTGCATCAAAGGATTCATCAATAACAATGGGATTAGCACAAGTGAAGCCAGATAGGGTGGATGGATCCGCTGATGGTTCGTTTGCAGCAACCCATGTGGTTTTGGGGTACTACTCAGGTTTCTAGTAAGAGCCATCAGCATTCATTTTCCTTTCGAACCCAACACCCTCTTTCCTAGGGTTTTGGTTCAGGATCTGCCTTTTGAGGACATCACATAGTGTCTGATGCCCTTTGAGACTTTTGAACATCCCTGTTTCAAGCAATGTCTTCAACCTAGCATTCTCATAAGCAATAGCAGTGGCATCCTCAGTAGAGGGGTTAGTTACCACATCTGCAGTTGAAGATGTTGCAATAGTAGCAGCAGTAGAACATTCAGCAACAGAAGTAGCGTTATCACGCTCAATGCATTTAAGACATGGTGGTTCAAATCCTTCCTGAGAGGAACTGATCTGTTTGGCGCGAAGTGACCCGTTTTCCTTCTCAAGATCTTGCTTCCTTTGAATATAATCATAGGAAAGATTTTCATGAGTTGTTGAGAGCGTTTCATGATGACTTTCAAGTTCCTCATACTTAACATGAAGATTTTTTATGTCTTCAATTAAGGACTGAGATCGAGTCATTTCAGCCTCTAACGGGTCATCGCTTTTGTCT
Source organism: Triticum dicoccoides (assembly GCF_002162155.2). Lineage (NCBI taxonomy): Eukaryota > Viridiplantae > Streptophyta > Magnoliopsida > Poales > Poaceae > Triticum > Triticum dicoccoides. The sequence goes on from NC_041384.1 coordinate 287,579,335, forward strand.
AATAGTTTTTGAATATGTTCCATAGCTTTCTGTTGTTCTGTTGAAATTTTTGCAAGTGTTTTGTAGCTGGGTTTGGAACCACAATCAGAGTCATCTTCACTTGATGTTTGATAGTGAGTGGCGCGTGAGTTTACCTTGGCACCGCGTGCCATGAAGCAGTAGGTGGGAGTGGATTTGTCCTTGTCATTAGCATCGGCATTGGTGACGGAGTCATTGTCTTCAGTGTTGAAGATGGACTTGGCAACGTAGGTTGTAGCCGGACTTGCAATGCCAGGATCGGACTCCTCCTCAGACTCCACCTCCGCCTCCTCATAAGCGGACTCCTCCTCTGAATCCATTTCCTTGCCAACAAACGCACGAACCTTTCCAGATGAGCTCTTCTTGTGTGCTGAAGACTTTGAGGAAGACTTGGAAGAAGACTTTGAGTATTTCTTCTTCTTCTTGTCGTCAGAATCATACTCCTTGCTCTTCTTTTTTCTTCTTGTTCTCATTGTCCCACTGAAGACACTCAGAGATGTAGTGGCCAGGTTTCTTGCACTTGTGGCATGTTCTCTTCTTGTAGTCATGAGCAGAAGCTTCATCATTCCTTGAGCTTGATTGTGAAGACTTTATGAAGCCTTTATTCTTGGTGAATTTTTGGAACTTCTTCACAAGCATAGCAAGCTCCTTTCCAATGTCTTCAGGATCATCAGAACTGCTGTCAGATTCTTCTTCAGATGAGGAGACAACTTTTGCCTTGAAGGCACGAGTTCGCCCATAGTTGGGACCGTAGATGTCTCTTTTCTCAGAAAGCTGAAACTCATGTGTGTTGAGCCTCTCAAGTATGTTAGACAGATTGAGTGTCTTGAAGTCAGGATGTTCTTGAATCATCAGGGCTAGGGTGTCAAACAAGCTGTCAAGTGATCTCAGGAGTGTCTTGACGACTTCATGCTTGGTGATCTCAATAGTGCCGAGGGCTTGAAGCTCATTTATGATGTCAGTGAGTCGATCAAACGTGAGCTGGACATTCTCATTGTCATTTCTCTTGAAGCAGTTGAAGAGGTTGCGAAGGACACTGATTCTCTGATCTCTCTGGGTTGAGACGCCTTTGTTGACCTTGGAGAGCCAGTCCCAGACTAGCTTAGATGTTTCCAAAGCACTCACACGGCCATACTGTCCTTTGTTCAGATGACCACAGATGATGTTCTTGGCAGTGGAGTCCAGTTGAACGAACTTCTTGACATCAGCAGCGGTGACACCTTCACCAGCCTTGGGAATGCCATTCTTGACGACATATCATAGGTCGACATCAATGGCTTCAAGATGCATGCGCATCTTATTCTTCCAGTAGGGATATTCAGTTCCATCGAAGACTGGGCACGCAACGGAGACTTTGATTATCCCTGCAGTCGACATAGCTAAGACTCCAGGTGGTTAAACCGAATCACACATAACAAGGGAGTTCCTTGATACCAATTGAAAGTGCTAGTGATCGACTAGAGGGGGGGTGAATAGGCGATTTTTGTGAAAGTCTTCAAAACATGGAAGTTTCAAAGACAAACGATAGAAATAAACCTATTATCATGCAGCGGAAGGTAGGCTACACTAAGCAAGCCATAGTCAAGTACTCAATGAAGTGAAAGCACAACGACTAATAGTAGCTAGGCAGTATAGATCAGGTAGGAAGATAGTGTGAAGCCAATCAGAACAAGCGGTCACTCAGTGAAGACAAAAGATAATGCAATCATACAATGACTTCACTAGAGCCAACAGTAAGTAAAGGAATGAGAAGGATGAAACTAGTGACTCGTTGAAGACAATGATTTGTTGGACCAGTTCCAGTTGCTGTGACAACTGTACGTCTGGTTAGGGAGGGTGAGATTCAACTCAGAAGACCACGTCTTCACCTTATTCCTCTTGAGCTAAGGACACCCAGTCCTCGCCCAATCACTCTGGTAAGTCTTCAAGGTAGACTCCCAAACCTTCACATACTTTGTTCACGGCGATCCATAATGACTCTTGGATGCTCAGAACGCGACACCTAACCGGCTGGAGGATTCACAGTCCTCAAGTGTAATTAGTCTTCAAATCACACAGACAGGAAGACTTCAGTGATGCATAACATTCTTTGGCTCTGGGTGGTTAGGGCTTTATCCTCGCAAGGAATTCTCTCTCAAAGGCTTCGAGGTGGGCTGCTCTCAAACGACAAAAGCCGTACACTAACTCTGAGCAGCCAACCATTTATGGTTGTAGGGGGTGGGCTATTTATAGCCACTAGGCAACCCGACCCGATTTATCCGAAATGACCCTGGGTCACTAAGGAACTGACACGTGTTCCAACGGTCCGATTTCAAACACACGCGGCAACTTTACTTGGGCTACAAGCAAAGCTGACTCATCCAGCTCTAGATAAGATTTGCTCTCATTGTCTTCGCTCGAAGACATAGGATTTTGGTTGAGCATCACTTCAGTCACTCTGACTTTGTTCACTTGGACCCCACTTAATAGTACGGTGGTTCCTATGACTCAACAAAGAAGAAAAGGAGACAATGAATCAACTAAGTCTTCGCGCCCCATAGTCTTCATGCAATGTCTTCTCTTGTCATAGTCTTCAATGTGAATATCTTCACATACCACCATTGTCTTCAATGTCTTCATACATTTTTAGGGGTCATCTCCGGTAGATAAACCGAATCAATGAGGGACTACTACCTCTGTTACCCTGTAATTCTCACAAACACATTAGTCCCTCAACCAGGTTTGTCGTCAATACTTCAAAACCAACTAGGGGTGGCACTAGATGCACTTACACTAGGATATCCCAGAGTACCCGTGTGATCATCCTACAGTCCGCCACCCAGGTTCAAAGGGATAATAAGACTATTAATGCTAGAAACTTCCGTGTGTAGCCACAACCCGTTATGGGCTCTGGCATAGTTGAGTAAGTTGCGTGAGTTCTTGAAGAGGTGGACTAGGATATGTAGGGGATTGTAGGTGTACCAGTCCACCCAGAGTAGAGAACAAATGCTTCTGAAAGATTGTATCTCGGTCATCCATTTCTCAAACACCCGATAGTGCGAGAAATCCAACGAAGGAGATCGAGTCTTGTGGGGAAAAGTGTGCAAACCTCTGTAGAGTGTATACACTAATCATGGTTAGCCGTGTCCCCGGTTATGGACATCTTGAGTATCTGGTTCTGGGATTATCATATGGATCTCATCACTCTAAATTAATTTGTTGGGTTGATAATTAGTTTTAATTGGGATTGAGTTGGAGGAACCTTCTCAATATTGTTCAACTACCATGATAGTTAAATAAAATATATTCCTTTGTTGTAGGGAAAAATTGGCTTTTCGCAAAACATATTAACCATACAATCTCCACTACCCATATATGCATGTAGCGATAGCATTTATCTGTTCATTAATCTCCTGTGTTACATTGCCAGCATATTCCATGTGCTGACCCGATTTCGGCCTGCAACGTATCATGTTGCAGACTTTTCTGACAAGGAGTAAGGTGTGATAGGTCGTTTGTCATGCACTCAGCTATGTCGTTGGAGTTGATGGACTCACTTTATCTTCCAAGCATTCCGTTGTTATCGTATTAGATGGCCTTAAGCCATATTTTATTATAATAAGTTCTCTCTTGAGACATTCGATGTAATAAGTGTGTGACTGCCACTCTGTTATAAATCCTTCGAGTACTCTATGTGTCAGCATTACCGATCCAGGGATGACACTGAAGCACAGAGACTTGACCGTTTGAGGTCGGGTCGCTACAAGATGGTATCATAGCACACGCTGAATGTAGGACACGACCACTAAGAAAAGCCATAGGCCACTCTTCTCTACTTATTTCTGACTCCTCTCCATTTTCTACTCTTTAGGATGGTGGATACGAGGAACATGTTTGCACAACCAGCTGAAGACACACCTTTTGGACGACACTTGAAGGAAGTCACTGTAACACCCACGATGTGGCTATATCTCCCATGTGTTGGGGCACGACTTAGAGGCATAGCCGCATGGTAGGTTTGTCGGAAGAGGGGTAATCTTCAGACAATCCCATGTACTGAATAAGAAAGGGATAAAGAGTTGGCTTACAATCGCCACTTCACACAAATAAGAGTTAAACATACATCATCCAGAATACAATCAGGGTCCGACTACGGAACCAAAATAAAAGAAGACAACCCCAAATGCTAGATCCCCGATCGTCCCAACTGGGCTCCACTACTGATCAAAAGGAAACTAAACAACACAACGAACAAGATCTTCATCGAGCTCCCACTTGAGCTCGGTTGCGTCATCTGCACTGGCATCATCGGCACCTGCATCTGTTTGGAAGTATCTGTGAGTCACGAGGACTCAGTAATCTCACACCCGCGAGATCAAGACTATTTAAGCTTATGGGTAGGAAAGGGTAGTGAGGTGGAGTTGCGGCAAGCACTAGCATATATGGTGGCTAACATACGCAAATAAGAGCGAGAAGAGAAGCAAAGCAATGGTCGTGAATGCTAGAAGTGATCAAGAAGTGATCCTGAAGCTACTTACGTTCAAGCATAACACAAGAACCGTGTTCACTTCCTGGACTCCGCCGAAAAGGGACCATCACGGCAACACACGTGCTTGATTCATTTTAATTAAGTTAAGTTTCAAGTTCTCTACAACCGGACATTAACAAATTCCCATCTGCCCATAACCGCGGGCACGGCTTTCGAAAGTTCAAACCCCTGCAGGGGTGTCCCAACTTAGCCCATCACAAGCTCTCACGGTCAACGAAGGATATTCCTTCTCCCAGGAAGACCCGATCAGGCTCGGAATCCCGGTTACAAGACATTTCAACAATGGTAAAACAAGACCAGCAAGACCACTCGATGTGCCGACAAATCCCGATAGGAGCTGCACATATCTCGTTCTCAGGGCACACCGGATAAGCTAAGCATACAGGAACCAACATAACCCAAGTTGCCAAGGGACGGTCCCGCACGGTGCTCTTGTTTGGACCAACACTCAGTGGAGCACTGGCCCGGGGGTTTAAAATAAAGATAACCCTTGAGTCCGCGGAACCCAAGGGAAAAGGCTTAGGTGGCAAATGCTAAAAGCAAGGTTGGGCCTTGCTGGAGGAGTTTTATTCAAGGCGAACTGTCAAGGGGTTCCCATAACACCCAACCGCGTAAGGAATGCAAAATCAAGGAACATAACACCGGTATGATGGAAACTAGGGCGGCAAGAGTGGAACAAAACACGAGGCATCAGGCCGAGCCTTCCACCCTTTACCAAGTATATAGAGGCATTAAAGTAAACAAGATATTAATAATGATATCGCAACAATAACCATGTTCCAACATGGAACAAACTTCAACTCCACCTGCAACTAGCAACGCTATAAGAGGGGCTGCGCAAAGCGGTAACATAGCCAAACAACGGTTTGCTAGGAAAAGGTGGGTTAGAGGCTTGACATGGCAATATGGGAGGCATGATAAAGCAAGTGTTAGGTATCGCGGCATAGCAATAGAGTGAACAACTAGCAAGCAAAGATAGAAGTGATTTCGAGGGTATGGTCATCTTGCCTGCAAAGTTCTCAGAGTTGACGAAAGCTTGATCCTCGTTAGCGTACTCAACGGGTTCCTCGATCACGTACTCGTATCCCGGCTCTACCCAAAGCAAGATCACAAGCAAAGGAAACAACAATCAACCACGGTGCAATGCGCAAGCAACATGATGCAAACATGGCATGATATGCGAGATATGATATGCAATGCATATGCGTGCTCCGGAAGGAAAAGATTGATCAAGGCATAAACTTGGCAAACCAAGTGTGCCTCTGGAAAGATGAGATGATTTCGGTCAAAATCGATATAAAGATCACCGGAATCGGATGCATGGTTTGCAAATGGCAAGCAAAACAAGAATGGCACAATTCTGCGATTAACAACACGATGCCATCTAGAATGCAACAAGAAACTAAGCTACCGCACTCCAACATAGCAAAAAAGAAAATGGCAGTGATTTACTCAAGATGCTTGACAAAACATGAACACTGAGCTACGGCTAAAACATGCTAGAACAGGTTCAAACAAGGTGGCCGCGCCTGATTGGCCGAGGGCGACGGCGCGGCAGCTGCTGGCGGTTGGCGGTGCGACAAGTGGCGGAGGAGGTATGGCTGTGCGTGGATTTCGTGGGGAAGGAAGAAGAAGGCCAAAAATGGCAGGGGAGACGTCTGTATATAGAAAATTGCTAGGGTGGGGGGGGGGTTGCTTCGTTTCGGAGCCTCCGATTGCGATCCAACGGTGGAGGACATGAAGATGGTTTGGAAGGGTTATTGAGCCGTTTTGGAGGGGTGTTGGGCTGCAACACACACGAGGCCTTTACGGTTCGCCGGTCAACCGTTGGAGTCTCAAACGGACTCCAAATGGCACGAAATTTGACAGGCGGTCTACCGGTGGTGTACCAAAGCCACTTGGCAAATCTCGGTCCATTCCGAGAATGTTTAACACCCGCTCATGAAAAGAGACAAAAGGGGGACGCCGGTGCACGTGGGAGTGTCGGATTGCAAAATGGACAGCGGGGAAAATGCTCGGATGCATGAGACGAACACGTATGCAAATGAGATGCACATGATGACATGATATGAAATGCATGACATGAACAAAAATGCAAAATGAAGACAAAACCCAACCACGAAGGGAATCTCATAACTTAAAGCTGGAACTGGCAGAGTCGGAGTACAAATATGGTAAGTTATATCCGGGGCGTTACAACACTCCACCACGACGAAAGGATCTTGTCCCGAGATCTAGGATGGCACCTGAGGGAAAAGGAAGAGGAAGATGAGAGGTAAAACTGAGTTGCTTCTTTGATAGATGAGTGAAACCAAAGAACCTTGCGATGTTGAACCAATTAAATGAAAGAATACAACGAAGATGAACAAAGTTGAAAACACTCCGTTAGAAAAGAGGAACAAGGAACATTACTAGAACCTTGTAGGTTGAAAGACATAAGAAAAAGGGTTGCAATGGACAAGAAGTACATGTAAGCACTCCCGTAGAAACGAGATGTACAAGGAACGATAATGATCAATTACGACAACACTTCGGTTAAAAACAAGATAGAGAGGGAAAAGAATGGTATAATTTGGGTCGCACTCTGACTGTAAATGGAAGGAATTGAACATGATATTGACAAACAAGATGATGGGTCGAAGAGAGCAACATCACAATGCCTCCGGAACAAAAGTAAGAATGGAATCAAAAGAACGGAGGAGAAAACAACATCTTCTACCTCAAATGAGCTTGAAAAGCATCTTTAGGAGAAGGGTCGAACGGAGTTGTTGGAAAACCAACAATGAAAAGAACAAGGTTGTAGTGGGCTTATGGAGAACATCTCAAAACTATGAGGTGAAATTCCACCACTAACGGAGAAAATAGATTGGATTGATATCAACAAGGGGACGAGAAACTTATTTCACCGCGAGAATAAATGAAGAACTTGGATCATTTATAAGCACCATAGCTAGCAACAATCCTTAGGAAATGCTTTAGGTGAAATATAATCCAAGATAATTCAAATGAAGGGATTGATGGGTTGAAAAGATGTCTTGAATGAACTAAAAATGATGGATTTAAGATATGTCATTTCGGCCAACTTGTGAATCATGAAACATGAAGGGAGCCATCAAAATGACATAACACCACCTCAAAAGATAAGGTATAACGAAATGCACTTCAGAATGCACGATGAAGAATACTTGAGTTCCTTTGAAAAAGAATCTTGATGAACACTTCGAGAAGGAATTAAATCCTTGATGAGCCATCATGTAGTGTGTCGGTGTACAAAAAGAGGGGTACACTTTTTGTACCCCTATAACTGTGTGTGGGCAGTCTGAGCCACGGGCACCACCACACTGAGCAAGGCAAGGGAGGTGAGCCAAGGTAAGGCTGAAGCTCAGGAGAAGCAGAACGACGCCAACACCAAGACCACAAAGAGCAAAGGGGACGAAGCGGACCCCCCCCCCCCAGCAAGATCCTTGCCGGGAGGCGGTTTTAGCAAACCCGGTAAGACCCTTGCCGTGGCAGCTCGCCCCACACCTTCGGAGTAAGTCACCCTTGAGTCCACTGCCCCCATGGGGCAAGGATTCGGGAGACATCCCCGTGGTGGCATGCAGATCTTTGTGAAGACATTCAAGATCAGATACACCATTTAGAAGACGATGATCCTTGGTGGGATCCCAGCCAAGGAGGACCACAAGGCCCCAGGCAAGAGCCTTGCCGGGGATGACAGCAGGCGCCACGGCAAGACCCTTGTCGGGGCCCCGGCAAGGCCCTTGCCAAGAACACCCATAGGGCCACCATCAGGCCCACGCCAGTCAAACCTCCACCGCCATTCGCATGCAGCTGCCGACCCAACCAGCTGGGCAGGCACCTGTGTGGCGGCATGCGGATCTTCATGGAGACCCACCACTGCACCACCTTAGCTGCCTGCCTGCCTACATGGCACCGCGGGCGCCACTGGCCAGGGCGCGTGTCGACACGAGAGGGAGCGGCGACGGACGAGACATGGCTCTCCCCCGTCCCCGATAAAGTAAGGACACCTAAGAAGGACGCATTAAATGCGCCTTGTCATGTAATGCGAGGGATAACCTCACATCGCTGTTCCCTTTCCACCTCCTGTGTGCCACTGTGGCCACCCCTTTTCCTATAAAAGGAGGCCCGAGGCGACCAGGAGAAGGATTCGGCTTTTTGGAGCTCCTCACGCCCCATAGCTAGCTCAAGAACACAGATGTACAATCCACCAAAGCAGGAGTAGGGTTTTACGCATCCTCGCGGCCCGAACCTGGATCAACGAACCGTGTGATATCTGTTTGATCTGCTCTTCTCACGACCCCGCGCCCCGCAACCGTAGTAGGGATTCTTGTGATCCCATAAGTATCGTTCCCACCGACATCTTTGGCGCGCCAGGTAGGGGTCACAGTTGTGAGAATCGGCTTTAGCAGTTAGTTCGACGCTTCTTCATCGTCATGGCGCCCAAGAAGAAGACGACGGTGGTGGTGGGCCCGTCGGAAGCCGGACATCCCGTCCTGACGCGGGCGAGCAGCGGACCAGTCGCAGAAAGGACCCGGGGCGCCGTTCGCGAACACCAACACCGTCCCAGCAGCCAGAGTTTGGGAGGCGGCGATGTTAGTGCGCCTGGTAACGGGCCGCACGCCGCCAAATCCAAAGACGGAGCCAGGCCCTCCACGGGTGGCGCGGGGCCTTCCAAGATCGCTGCCACCCCGCCCGAAGGCGATGCGAGGGCCTCCAAGACTCCCACGCCGGCGCCGACAGCGCGCTCCTCTCAAGCTGCACGTGACGAACGGTGTAATCACGCCGAAGACCCCGGGCGTCGCCGTGGGAAGAGCCCCGAGTGCCACTCCCGGGAGGTAGAAGACCTTCCCGCTCGCCGAGGCGCTGGTGAAGATGGCATGCGACCGCTGGGTCATGATAGAGCTCCTTCTGACATGGTCAGAAGTTGAAGCGCGTCGCGATCCGTGCAGGTTTCGCTACCACCAATGCCAGCAGAAGCCCTGGCGCGCGTAGTTGCTCCTCGATTTTCCTCCCACTACGGGGAAACTCGACGAATGGAGAGCCACTATCCGAAGCCTTGTTGCGGTGGCCAACAAAGACGAACCGAGTCCGGTGGAGCCCCCGGGTCGACGCTCCGACGGAGTCCCACGCACCAGTGGCAGGAAAGCCGGCGGCGCCGTGACCACGGTGCACTCGCCTCCTCCCCGCCCGGTACCACAGACGCCAGCCCGTCGTGACGTTACGGGCGATGAAATCTCCATAGCGTCGTCCGACCCACGGGCGCACTGTGACCAGCGCCAAGTCCTTCGGGAACGAGAACATGAAGACGCTCGAACCACTATCGAGCGCCGGCGCGGAGCGCGCCACCAGTCAGATAGGCGAGCAGGGCCTGCTGTGAACCACCCAGCACCGGAGAGCTCTAGAGGCCTACCTTACGAGGTAGGCTGTCCGGCTTTTACCCATGATCTGCGGCAGTTCCGGTGGCCCACTCACCGCACCTTCAAACCTGATGTGGGTGAAAAGTACAGCGGCAAGACCCACCCATCCGAGTTCCTCAACATCTACACCATTGCGATGCAAGCTGTCGGAGCCCGCGACGATAAGGTGCTTGCGAATTACTTTCCGTTGGCTCTTACACCCAACGCCATGTCATGGTTGATGCACTTGCCGGTAGACTCTATTTCCTCCTGGTCGGATTTGTGCCATGAGTTTGTGGGCGCCTTTACTGGAGGCCACCAAGCCCATGGCCAGGCGAGTGACCTGCACGTCATTCCCCAGAAGGGAGGCGAGAGTCTCCGCAAGTATATACAGAGGTTCAGCTCGATACAGTACAATATCCCTAATGTTCACCCTGCCTCCATCATCAGCGCGTTCCATCAGAATGTGCGTTACCGCAAGATGCGCAAAGAGCTGGCAATGAACAAGGTGAAAGATGTAGCAGAACTCTATGTTCTTGCTGACAGATGTGCCCGGGCTGAAGAGGGAAGGAAGTACCTCGATGAAGACACCAGCGTGGAAACCGACTCCTCAGATGAAGATACTGCCGCCCCGGCGAAGAAGGGTCGGCGCCGCAACAGGAAGTGCAAAGGTAAAGCCGTGCTTGCCGTCGAGGGATCTGATGACACCGGCTCCACCAAGAAAACCAAGGCAGATGACCCCGGCAAGGAAATTGCCGGATGTGTCGCCTGCCAGGCCTTGGCGGTTGCCGAGAAGCCTGGAAACTCCGACAAGCGATACAGCAAGATCCATTGCACCAAAGGCCATGCTCTCCAAGATTGCCGACAGGTTGAGCTCCTCGCTGAGAAGTAGAGGGCTGAATATGAGAGGCGGAACAAGGAGAAGGGCCAAGACGGTGCTAAGGGGTCCGGCAAGAAGCGTGAGGGCCAGGCGGTCCGTCGCGACAAGGATAAACAACAGGAGAGGCCCGCCAGGGGCCGTGACAAAAAGCCATAAGACGACGATCACGAAGAGGACGACGAATCCGGCGACCAAGAGTTTCAGAAAGCTACAGAGGCCATGTGCATCGACGGCGGCACCTCGCTGCATACTTCTCACCGCCAGCTTAAACAGTGGGCGTGAGAGATTACAGCGGCAGAGCCGTCGTTTGATGCCCAAAGGCCGCTGAAGTGGTCCAGCACACCTATCATTTTTGACACTGAGGATCACCCTGATCGCACTACTGCGGTCGGGTGCTTGCCATTGTTGGTTTCACTAACAATACGCAACCTCAAGGTGACAAAGATGCTAGTCGATGGCGGGGCCGGTCTGAACTTGATCTCGCCTGCCGTGATCGAGAAACTGCAGATTCCTGATGAGACCTCGAAGAGATGGGCACGTTTCAGGGGGTCAACCTGGGAAGAAGCCAACCTAAGGGAAAGGTCATGCTGCCCGTGACTTTTGGAAGCAATCTGAACTACAGGACGAAGATGATCGTGTTTGATGTTGCCAAGATCCCCTTGGCTTACAACGGGATCCTTGGCCGCCCAGCGCTGGCCAAGTTCATGGCGGCGTCACACTACACCTACAACACCCTGAAGATGCCAGGACCTGTGACGATCATCACCATCCCCTCCGATAAGAAAGATGCGCTGATTTGCGCTGACCAACTATACCAGCAAGCAGTTGCAGCAGCTGCCGCCACTAGGGCACTTGCTCCTGCCGCTGGGACCCCGGGAGGGAAGAAGAAGAAGACCGGTGAGACCTCGGACACCCACTCCGGCAAGCGCACCTCTTCAGAGTGTAGCGCTCCCGTCGAGGACGTGCCAGAGAGCTCCACCGGCGGAAACAAGAAGCCCAGGGCCATACCGCCGGGAACCAAGAAGGTTTCTGTCAATGAGGACGGCATGGGAGGGGCTTTCACCATAAGCTCCACCCTTGATGACAAATAGGAAGACGCGCTCGTCACCTTCCTGCGAGCGAATGTCGATGTGTTTGCATGGCAAGCTTCCGACATCCCCGGCGTTCCCAGGGAGGTGATTGAGCACCACCTTGTTGTCTGTCCTCATGCGCGGCCCGTCAAGCAGAAGGTCAGAAAGCAAGCTTTGGAACGACAAGAGTTCATCATAGAGGAGATCCGGAAACTGGAAGCAGCGGGTTTGGTAAGAGGAGTGCTCCATCCAATGTGGTTGGCCAATCCGGTCGTAGTGCACAAGGCTAATGGGAAGTGGAGGCTGTGTATTGATTACACAGATATCAATAAGGCTTGTCCTAAGGACCCCTTCCCGTTGCCGCGCATCGACCGGATTGTTGACTCCACAGCTGGGTGTGATCTGTTGTCATTCCTCGATGCCTACTCCGGCTACCACCAGATCTTCATGACAAGAGAAGACGAAGAGAAAATAGCATTCATCACCCCATGTGGTATGTATTGTTTCATGCGGATACCTTTCGGCTGAAGAGTGCTGGTTCGACGTTTGCAACGGCGGTCCAGATTGGTTTTGAACCCCAGCTCCATAGAAATATGGAAGCTTATATGGATGACATAGTGGTCAAAACCGAGGATAGGGCAACCCTCATACCGGATTTGCAAGAAACATTTGCAAACCTGCGCAAGATCAATCTCAAGCTGAACCCTGAGAAGTGCGTCTTTGGCGTCCCATCCGGCAAGCTTCTCGGGTTCTTTGTATCATAGCGTGGGATAGAGGCCAATCCGAACAAGATCAAAGCTATAGAGAAGATTGAAGCACCCAAGCGAATCAAGGATGTGCGTCGGCTTGCTGGTTGCATCGCCGCCATGGGCAGATTCATTTCCAAGTCTGCCGAGCGCCCCCTTCCCTTTTTCAAGATCTTGAAAAAGGCAGGCCCGATGGAGTGGACGCCAGAAGCCGAAGCAGCATTGCAAGATTTGAAGAAGTACCTCTCCTCCGCACCAATACTAGTTACGCCTAGGCCACAGAAGCCGTTGCAGCTATACCTGGCGGCAGCGAACCTGGTGGTCCGCGCCGCACTAGTGGCGCAGAGAGAGGTTGGTGACGAGGTAATGGCAGCGACAGAGCCCGACACCACCAATGCATAAATGACACAGCCAGTTGAAGTGCCGCCGAAGAAGAAAATGATGCAGCACCCGGTCTACTTTGTTGGTTCCCTCCTGCAGGGAGCTAGATCAAGGTACTCTGGCGTGCAGAAACTGCTCTTCGGCCTTCTTATGGCCTCAAGGAAGCTGCGTCACTACTTCCAGGCACACGAGATCACTGTCGTCACTCGCCTCCCTCTGCAACGGATATTGCACAGTCTAGATGCAACGGGAAGAATTGTGGAATGGGCACTGGAGTTGTCCAGCTTTGGCCTCAAGTTTGAAAGTACTTCGATGATTCAGAGCCGAGTCCTGGCGGAGTTCATTGCAGAGTGGACCGCAACGCCTGACGAAGAAGCCGAAAAGACTGCTCTCCCCGGCAAGGAGGCAAGTTGCAGTTGGATCATGTACTTTGATGGAGCTTTCTCCTTACACGGCGCCGGGGCTGGCATACTGCTTGTCGCGCCCACCGGAGAGCACCTCAAGTACGTGATCCAGATGCACTTCCCCAGGGAGGTGTCAACAAACAATACGACAGAGTACGAAGGGCTGCTTGCCGGTCTTAGGATCGCGGCGGACCTCGGAATCAAGAAGCTCATCGTCAGGGGCGACTCGCGTCTCGTCATCAAGCAAGTCAACAAGGACTACCAGAGCCCGTTGATGAAGGCCTACGTCGATGAAGTGAGAAAGCTAGAAGAGCGTTTCGACGGTATACAGGCTGAATACGTTCCCCGAGCAGGGAACGATATCGCTGATTACCTGTCAAAACACGCTGCCCTCAAGCTACCTATTGAACCAGGTACCTTTGTGCTCCAGCTAACTCAACCATCCGTTGATCCATCAACAGAGCAGAACAAGAGGAGGAAATCAGGACCCGGCAAGTACTTTCCCGCCGAGCTCCCTGGAGCCGCCGGCAAGGATGTTGCCGGGGACACTGAACCCGCCACGCGACGGTTAGCTCCAGTGGAGTGTCAAGCTCTTGCCGTCGAGACAGCCGCTCCCATAGCGGAGGAAATGCCTTTAGTCCTCGTCGTCGATCCCTAGGCTCCAGCGTGGGCACAGCATACCGTCTGATTCCTCCAAACTGGGGAACTTCTTGAAGAACAGGAAGAAGCGGAAAAAGTAGCCCGTCGCTCTACCATGTACCAATTCGTCGATGACGTCCTGTACAGAAAGAGGCCGAACGGTGTGAAATTGAAGTGTATCCCTCGGGAGGAAGGACTAGAGCTGTTGGCGGAGATACACGGAGGCATATGTGGATCCCACATCGGGTCAAGGGCCCTTGCCGGCAAGGCATTTCGGCAAGGGTTCTTCCTGCCCACCGCCCTCCAGGATGCGACGACACTAGTCACCAGGTGTGAAGCGTGTCAGTTCCATTCAAAGAAGCTTCATCAGCCAGCTCAAGTCCTTCAAACCATTCCTCTCTCCTGGCCCTTCTCGGTCTGGGGGCTCGACATACTGGGCCCTTTCCCCGCGCTGTCGGGGGCTTTGACTACTTGTACATTGCAGTCACAAGTTCACAAAGTGGCCGGAGGTGGAGGCAGTGAGGAAGGTCACAGCTCAGTCAGCCGTCAAGTTCTTCAAGGGACTAGTGTGCCGTTTTGGTGTACCCAACAGGGTCATCACCGACAACGGCACACAGTTCACAAGCCGCACCTTCATGCAATATATCCAAGACCTCGGCAGCAAAGTCTGTTTTGCTTCCGTTGCTCACCCACGAAGCAATGGTCAAGCTGAGAGGGCAAACGCTGAAGTACTGCGAGGCTTAAGGACCAAGACCTTTGACAGGCTGCACAAGAGTGGAAGGCGCTGGATTGATGAGTTGTCGATGGTTCTTTGGTCAATCAGGACGACGCCAAATCAAGCCACCGGCCAGACACCCTTTGCCCTAGTATACGGGGCAGAAGCAGTTCTCCCCACTGAACTCATATACGGGTCACCTCGAGTGCTCGCTTATGATGAGCTTGAGGAAGAGCAACTGCGGCAAGATGACGCAATGCTCCTTGAGGAAGATCATCTTCGGGCGGCTGTGAGAGCAGCACACTACCAGCAAGCCTTGCGCCGCTACCATAGCCACAAGGTTCATGCCCGAAGCCTTGAGGAAGGCGACCTTGTCCTTCAGCGCGTTCAATCGGCCAAGAATTCCAACAAGTTGACGCCAAAGTGAGAAGGCCCTTATCGGGTAATACGAGTCACCAAGCCCGGCGCAGTCCGCCTGGAGACCGAAGATGCCATTCCGGTGAGTAACTCCTGGAACATTGAGCATCTTCGCAAGTTTTACCTATGAGGCGCGGCTTGCCAGGCCCCCCGGCAAGCCACCTTTTGTACAAGCATTGCCGATGATGCATGTAACCCTTTGTACAAAGCCAGGCGCAGACCCTAAGCATAAATAAATGAAGCGCTGGCGCCCTAAGTTATAGCATGCATGCTAGGTCGAGTCTCGTCCTTGGTTAGGGTTGATAGTGCTTAGCGGCGACTAACCCCTAGCTTAGAGGTCGAGTGTGCGTCTCTTTGTCTTTCTTTTGTCTTCTTTGGTTCACAGGACACACGGATATCCGTGCCGAACCACTTGGGGAGGAAAAGAAGATGAACAGACTAGCATCTAGCCCCCGGCAAGCCAGCATTGCTGGGGGCTGCAAGAGCAAAGATTCACCCACGGCGAACCAGGGTTGCCGGGGGCTGCATCTTTAAATAAGTTCTTCATCCCTTATCATGCATTCCATTATGAACTGAGGTATGTGAAACCTCATTTTCCCCTAAGCTACTGTGCTCCCATAACTCTAGGCCCTAGGGCTCGTTCCTGGGGCCAAGTTTGGTCATAGTCGCGGCAGCGAAAGGATGAAAGAAGGAGCCAGAACCCGCCTCATCCCTGCCTCCGCCAAAGGCGTGAGGAAGGTCGAGCAAAGTGGGGAGACGGCAAGGCCTGTTGCCGGGCAAGGAAATCTTTATCTTGAAGATATCAAGGATTTACTCCATGTCGTGGGTTCCACCCGCAAACAAATGACCCGGCAAGCATCCCTTTTTCATTAAAAACATTCCACTCACGTACAGTCCATAGGGAATGAAAAACATGAATGATGGGATTACAAGTTTTAAATTCAACAAAGGCCCGAAGGCTTACAAACTAAAAAGATATAAGGTGCCTGTAATCCCTTTCTTGTCCCTCTCCTTAGGAGGCAGGTCAAGGAGGCGAAAGAGACAAAAGGAGAGCCTAGGCGAGCAACGGGTGGCAGAAGACACCAAGAGAACATCTTGCTGGCCGTCCAAAGGCTGGATGGTGATGGCGGCGTCGGAAGCAGAGCTCGAAGACGAGGCGGCAGGATGTCAGCACGCGTCGAAGGCGTCGGTGCCCGCATACTCTGACTTGACGACCTTGCCGCCCGCCCTCTTCCTCTTCCGCAGCCTCCCAACACCAGCCGCCCAAGGAGATGACCCCGAGAAGTTCAGGGAGCCGGCGACGCGGATGATGGGGTCGCCGGTGCCGCACGGAGTGGCACCCGACACCTAATCAGACCCGTCATCCTGCCGCCTACTACCCTCGTCGTTGCTGCCGCTGTCCTCCTCGTCACTCCCGCCCGGAGAGGAGTCTTCACTATCAGAAGAGCTCTCCACGCAACACCTTGCACAGTTCCCAAAGCACCCGAAGACCTTGACGGAGAGAAGTCCACCCTCCATTAGCTTAAAAAGGAGAGTGAGCCCCTCCGTCAAGCAGTGGATATGGGCAAACGTCTTCCATCCCCGACGGAGATACATCACGTGAGGGGCGGCGAAGTCGATGCGGGCCCGCGTGCCACTGATCCCGCAACCCCTCATGTGCAGCCACAACGACTCCGGCGGATCCAGTTCCATCTCCCGCGCGAATGGAGTCGGGAGACGAAGGCGACGGCGAGGCGGCCGGCGCAGCCTGATGAAGAACTCGCAAGGGTCATCCCCAACGTGGCCCTCCATGGGGGGAGGAACTGCTGGCGGAGGCGAGGCCGGCGCGCCGCCCCGTCCTCCTCTTCCTCGAGCCCCTCGGCCTCGCCCATGGCCTCGCCCCTTCCCCTTCCCCTCGCGGCTGGCTCTGCCACCGCGGGTGCAGGAGAAGGAGGGACGCGTTGTCGAGCGGCGACCCTCGCCGCCACCGTTGAAGGATTCCCTCTCTCCATGGCGGATGGAAGAGGGGAGCAGAAGCTGAAGGAAGGAGGAGATGAAGGAATGCGGGACGCCATCCCCCCTCCCGCTCTTTATAAAGGAACGGGGTGGGGGCTCGGCCGCCCCGCTCAGCCAATCAAGACGCGGAAGGCGCAGGGAACTAGGACCGACCCGCCGCCCCAGCCCACGGCGGCCTGGTTTCCCGCCTCCAGCGTTCGCCACCCCAAGCGCATGAGAGCCACGTGGCAGGCGTGCAGGACCGAGGCGATGGGTGAGGCGACCTCTCCCCACCCCGTGATCGTAGGGAGTGGACGCCTTGAAGACCATGCCTCGGCCCCGTTCAGTAAATGGGCCGTGCCTCCACGCCTCCCTCCGTTTGTGGGGAGGGCGCGAACCGCCCCCTTTACTACGACGTGACGCATGCATGCAGAGCTCAGCCCCACGCATGCCGCCCACGTCACACACGCCTCCCCACGCCGCGCCACGCGCGGGAAGCGTGGGAAGCATAGCGCACGAAGAACCTTACCGCGGTAAAAACCGCCCCGCCTGCCCGCGCACCATATTTGGGCCTAGCCCAACGACGTGATTGCGCTTACGTCTGGCCCAGGCCCGGGGGCTCCTGTCGGTGTACAAAAAGAGGGGTACACTTTTTGTACCCCTATAACTGTGCGCGGGCAGTCTGAGCCACGGGCACGACCACACTGAGCAAGGCAAGGGAGGTGAGCCAAGGTAAGGCCGAAGCTCAGGAGAAGAAGAACGACGCCAAGACCAAGACCACAAAGAGCAAAGGGGACAAAGCGGACCCCCCCGGCAAGATCCTTGCCGGGAGGCGGTTTTAGCAAACCCGGCAAGACCCTTGCCGTGGCAGCTCGCCCCACACCTACGGAGTAAGTCACCCTTGAGTCCACTGCCCCCATGGGGCAAGGATTCGGGAGACATCCCCGTGGTGGCATGCAGATCTTTGTGAAGACATTCAAGATCAGATACACCCTTTAGAAGATGATGATCCTTGGCGGGATCCCAGCCAAGGAGGACCACAAGGCCCCCGGCAAGAGCCTTGCCAGGGATGACAGCAGGCGCCACGGCAAGACCCTTGCCGGGGCCCCGGCAAGGCCCTTGCCAAGAACACCCGTAGGGCCACCATCAGGCCCACGCCAGTCAAACCTCCACCGCCGTTCGCATGCAGCTGCCGACCCAACCAGCTGGGCAGGCACCTACGTGGCGGCATGCGGATCTTCATGGAGACCCACCACTGCGCCACCTCAGCTGCCTGCCTGCCTACATGGCACCGCGGGCGCCGCTGGCCAGGGCGCGTGTCGACACGAGAGGGAGCGGCGATGGACGAGACAAGGCTCTCCCCCGTCCTCGATAAAGCAAGTATACCTAAGCAGGACACATTAAATGCGCCTTGTCATGTAATGCAAGGGATAACCTCGCATCGCTGTTCCCTTTCCACCTCCTGTGTGCCACTGTGGCCACCCCTTTTCCTCTGAAAAGGAGGCCCGAGGCGATCAGGTGAAGGATTCGGCTTTTTGGAGCTCCTCACGCCCCATAGCTAGCTCAAGAACACAGAGATACAATCCACCAAAGCAGGAGTAGGGTTTTACGCATCCTCGCGGCCCGAACCTGGATCAATGAACCGTGTGCTATCTGTTTGATCCGCTCTTCTCACGACCCAGCGCCCCGCAACCGTAGTAGGGATTCTTGTGATCCTATAGGTGTCGTTCCCACCGACATAGTGCCTCCATGAAGAACTCTGGTAAGAAAATGGTGATAAAAAGAAAGAGATTTGAGAACATAAGGTGAAGCCTTGCAATGATTTAGATGGAGCTTCGCGACAAGATAATGCGGAAAAAACTTGGAACTCCGGAAAAGAAAGATGAACAAAAGAAATCAAGAATTTTGATGAACCTCCGGAATAAGGAATTGAATTTACTCGATGAAACCAGAATAAGAATTACATTATGCTTATCCTACACCAATTTAAATTGATGACAAGCAATGGATTTGACATACTACTTATTCTCGTAGAAAGGATTAAGATAGATATAGTGCAAACTTGAGAAAATACTTTAACGAACCACCGGTAGGATTGGAAAGAACGAATGAATTGATATGATAAACAAAGGAAGAAGAATCTTGGAAGAACCAACGTAAGAATTGAAAATGAACGAAGAAAAGATAAAGAAACACCGGGGAGAATTAGCAAATGAACGAAGATGCTTGAGAGAATTTAGATACAAGTGAACAAAGAGATCATGAAGTGATTAGATGATGTTGGAGAGATGCACAGGTAAGATATGGAGAACGAGAGCTGAAAGATGGAATGAATACTTCTGAGATAATGGGCTCCGGAGAATCAAACTGAAAAGACTCCTAAATTGCTTCGGATGGGTGAAAAGAATTCTCACAGTCGAAAACAATTATGAGAGGATGGCATCAAGCTACAACCATGAATCTTGAAGAGAATGGAGTAAGATTTAGAGAGAAAATCTTCTTCAATCTTCAAAATCCGAGAATGACGACGAGAAACACCGTCATGAATTGTTGAGGCACTCCGGAATGAAGAATGGAAAGGTTGAACCAACAACAAAAAGGATTTGAGAGATCTTAGAGAAAGACATATGACTGATGACAATTCATACTTATGTCATACTTTGAAAGGAATTCATAAATTACTCCGGAAAATTAGAAGTGCCAGGTAAGATCCTGGGAAAAGACCTGTGGGTTAGGGCCGACTCAAAAGAAACACAGTTGAGTGATTTGAAAGAGAGATTGCGCGGGTAGAATTAAATGGCTTGAATAAGATAAGACCTCGAAATAGCTTGAAAGGATTACGAATAGAAACTTGAACCTTCTGGGATATCTTCAGCACTCCAGAACAATTGAATAGCAAGCAGGGAATGAATAAGAGGTGCACCGGCATGAGAAGACATTTGGAACGAGGACAAGATATTATTGACAAAGCTTGACTTGAATTCACCAAAGAAAAAAGAGAATGAATAATGATGAACTTGAAGCTCCGTTAGAATCTTCATGAGAATCACCGGATACGAACATTGAAAGAAAAGAATGAAGAGACTTCACATGAATAAAATGGATACTTGATTAAGAAATCCGAGTCCTTGAAAAAAAGGGTGGGATGGCAGGAAAAACAAAGGCAACTTGGTACGGATGAAGCAAACACCATTGCAAAGAACTGAGAATTGATCTCGCGAATGTAGAAATGATCGGATCCACTTGAAGAGGAACACACGGTTGAAAAGGATTGGCATGACCATCTCGATGATCGAAAAGGATTAGCACTCTCATAGAAATATGAGAGCACCGCTGAGGAAAAAAGGCATGGAATCAACACTTGACATTGAAGAAACTCGAATACCACAACTCAAAACAAAAATAAGTATTGGCTTGCAAAATAAGCCAGAAACAAACATATGATAGATCCCATCTCGTATCGTGTGTCTGTTGGAAAGATATCCTATGATATACTTGAATTCCCACTTATAAACTCCCGAAACCTTCTGGTTATGCAATCAGGTGTTGCGGATACAGGGGAAGCATAATATCTCACCCAAAACTAGCAAATCGTACATCCAGTTGTATCCATCCTTCAACACATAACCAAGAAACCTTCGGAAATCATTTACCTCAACCTTCGAAAAAGCATCCATTATACGAGTTATGGCAATACTCCCGAACTCCCACCCCAGTACTGGGCGGCATCGAGGTTATCTCACCAACAACTACATAAAAGAGATTTTCGATGTCGGCGAACTCAGGTATTCCAGAACTGCAATGATAAAATTGTGAACACAACACCTCGGAGCTCAACTCCCCGAGACACTGCCACAACCCCTAAATGTCAGGAGGCACCAAGAACAATGTT
Source organism: Triticum dicoccoides (assembly GCF_002162155.2). Classification (NCBI taxonomy): domain Eukaryota; kingdom Viridiplantae; phylum Streptophyta; class Magnoliopsida; order Poales; family Poaceae; genus Triticum; species Triticum dicoccoides. The sequence goes on from NC_041384.1 coordinate 287,600,416, forward strand.
CTCGTCACAAAACCATCGCAACATTTCCAAGATACCCGCATGATCCTAAAAAAATTCGTGAAATTTGAGGAGAGAAGCGTCAAAACTCTACGTCAGGAGGCCTCACCAGAGCGACGAAGGGACTGAGGAGTAAAAAGAATCCTACTCTCTGATATATATAATCCTAAGACTCAAAACATTTTGTTATAGACTCAACAACGTCAACAATTCGATCAAGCAGGGGGCTCCTAAGTCGGGGAAGGCTCTGATTACCAACTTGTAACACCCATGATGCGGCTATATCTCCCACGTGTCGGGGCACTACTTAGAGTCATAGCCACATGGTAGGTTTGTCGCAAGATGGGTAATCTTCACACAATCCCATTTACTGAATAAGAAAGGGATAAAGAGTTGGCTTACAATCGCCACTTCACACAAATACAAGTTAAACATACATCATCCAGAATACAATCAGGGTCCGACTACGGAACCAAAATAAAAGAAGACAACCCCAAATGCTAGATCCACGATCGTCCCAACTGGGCTCCACTACTGATCAAAAGGAAAGTAAACAACACCACGAACAAGATCTTCATCGAGCTCCCACTTGAGCTCGGTTGCGTCATCTGCACTGGCATCATCGGCACCTGCTTCTGTTTGGAAGTATCTGTGAGTAACGGGGACTCAACAATGTCACACCCGCGAGAGCAAGACTATTTAAGCTTATGGGTAGGAAAGGGTAGTGAGGTGGAGCTGTGGCAAGGACTAGCATATATGGTGGCTAACAAACGCAAATACGAGCGAGAAGAGAAGCAACACAATGGTCGTGAATGCTAGAAGTGATCAAGAAGTGATCTTGAAGCTACTTATGTTCAAGCAAAACACAAGAACCGTGTTCACTTCCCGGACTCCGCCGAAAAGAGACCATCACGGCAACACACGCGGTTGATTCATTTTAATTAAGTTAAGTTTCAAGTTCTCTACAACGGGACATTAACAAATTCCCATCTGCCCATAACTGTGGCCACGACTTTAGAAAGTTTAAAACCCTGCAGGGGTGTCCCAACTTAGCCCGTCACAAGCTCTCATGGTCAACGAAGGATATTCCTGCTCCCAGGAAGACCCGATCAGGCTCGGAATCCTGGTTAGAAGACATTTCGACAATGGTAAAACAAGACCAGCAAGACCACGCGTTGTGCCGACAAATCCCGATAGGAGCTACACATATCTCGTTCTCAGGGCACATCGGATAAGCTAAGCGTACATGAACCAACATAACCCAAGTTGCCAAGGGACGGTCCCGCACGGTACTCTAGTTTGGACCAACACTCAGAGGAGCACTGGCCCGGGGGTTTAAAATAAAGATGACCCTTGAGTCTGCGGAACCCAAGGGAAAATGCTTAGGTGCCAAATGGTAAAACCAAGGCTGGGCCTTGCTGGAGGAGTTTTATTCAAGGCGAACAGTCAAGGGGTTCCCATAACACCCAACCGCGTAAGGAACACGAAATCAAGGAACATAACACCGGTATGACGGAAACTAGGGCGGCAAGAGTGGAACAAAAACCAAACATGAGGCCAAGCCTTCCACCCTTTACCAAGTATATAGAGGCATTAAAGTAAACAAGATATTAATAATGATATCCCAACAATAACCATGTTCCAACATGGAACAAACTTCAACTCCACCTGCAACTAGCAACGCTATAAGAGGGGCTGAGCAAAGCGGTAACATAACCAAACAACGGTTTGCTAGGAAAAGGTGGGTTAGAGGCTTGACATGGCAATATGGGAGGCATGATAAAGCAAGTGGTAGGTATCGCGGCATAGCAATAGAGCGAACAACTAGCAAGCAAAGATAGAAGTGATTTCGAGGGTATGGTCATCTTGCTTGCAAAGTTCTCAGAGTTGACGAAAGCTTGATCCTCGTTAGCGTACTCAACAGGTTCCTCGATCACGTACTCGTCTCCCGGCTCTACCCAAAGCAAGATCACAAGCAAAGGAAACAACAATCAACCACGGTGCAATGCACAAGCAACATGATGCAAACATGGCATGATATGCGAGATGTGACATGCAATGCATATGCGTGCTCCAGAAGGAAAAGATTGATCAAGTAATAAACATGGAAAACCAAGTGTGCCGATGGAAAGATGAGATGATTTTGGTCGAAATCGATATAAAGATCACCGGAATCGGATGCATGATTTGCAAATGGCAAGCAAAACAAGAATGGCACAATTCTGCGATTAACAGCACGATGCCATCTAGAATGCTACAAGAAACTAAGCTACTGCACTCCAACATAGCAAAAAAGCAAATGGCAGTGATTTACTCAAGATGCTTGACAAAACATGAACACTGAGCTCCGGCTAAAACATGCTAGAACAGGTTCAAACAAGCATCGCAAAAGTGCAAAAGATATCAGCTTCACAGACTTGGTGAAAATACTAACATGCTAGAAATTAACATCAGGAAGCCAGGTTTAGAGCAAGCAAACAACATGCTACAGGAACAGATCATAGCAAACAAAGGCATGGCATGAATCTACTAAATGCATAGATCAAAAGTCCCTTACTGATCATGAGCCAAAAAGGCACAGAATATATGATGGCACCCATGTAAACATAGCAAGTTTCGTTAACAGATTCAGACTTAGCAGAAAACTTAGCATGGCATAAACAGAGTTATGAAGGCATCTTTGCGAGCTTGATTCACTCATCACAAGGTATTGCATGACAAACTAAGCATACTACCAGCAAGAAGACATGATCATAAGGCTTACCATGGCAAGAACAAGTTTATAGCATGCTTGTATCAACTACAACAACCATGGCAAAATTGATTAACATGTAAACAATCTGTCAGGAACACTTTATAGCAAAAGTAGAGCAAGATTAAGTCATGCTAGGGCACTCCATAATTGCAAACGGGGGCATGGATAGATTGAGCATAACCATATGTCCAAATCATCCTTACTGAAGATACTCAAAAAAAGCATGTATCTCACTGAAGCATCATGGATACATGGCATAAAAAATAACAGCAGAGCAAGGACTGAGCAAAATGCTAAGTCCCTGAAATCAGCAATATCACGAAGGCTACTTTGTATGCTTGTGCTAGTCACCACAAATATCACAAAAATACATGGCAAGCACCCCTGTAAATATGGCATGGCATAGACCAAAACACATGTAGAGCTCATGTTCATATGAAGCACCCAACAAATGTAGTGAAAATTACAAATCCTCATACTCTGATAAGAACCAGCACCTAACAATTTATAGCACTGTTGCATCAACTACTTGGGCATCAAGATGGAATCAAACAAGCATGGCATAATGGAACAAATTGAAGAGCACATCCTGATGAACATTTTGATATATTACGCATGCAAACGGAGTTACGAGCAGGCAGTATTGGCATGGCAAAGGGGGCACCAGAATGCAACAATTTTGGGACTTAGAAGAAAATTCAACCTCGGGTCTAGGGTTTGCACGGGTCCCGAGGTCGGCCGGAGATCAGAGGCGGCGACTCGGCTCGAGCTCCGGCGAGGAGGCAGCGAGGACGGGCGGGTCCGGCGCGGGGGCACCCATTCCCAGCCAAATCTTGCCGGAGTTGGCGAGCACGGCCGTCGGGGTGCTGGCGCAGGCGCCGACGGAGCTTGGGGCGGCGACGTTCGGACGGGGAGGGCGCGAGAGCGGCGCTCCCTCGATCCAGCACAGGATCAAGCGGGAGGAGCGTGGCTTGTGGGAGCCCGGGCGGTTGCGGGGCTCGGGCCCGGGCGGGCCTCGGCTGGGCTCCGCGGGCCGCGCGTGGAAGGGGTCGCGGGGCGGACGCGTGGCGCCGTCCCGTTGGCTGGGCCAGTGTGGCTGGGCAAGCGTGTTTGGGTGAGGTGGCCGTGCCTGATTGGCCGAGGGTGGTGGCGCGGTGGCTGCTGGCGGTTGGCGGTGCGACAAGTGGCGGAGGAGGTGTGGTTGTGCGCGGATTTCGAGGGGAAGGAAGAAGAAAGCCAAAAATGGCAGGGGAGACGTCTATATATAGCAAATTGCTAGGGTTTTGGGGGGTTTTGCTTCGTTTTGGAGCCTCCGATCGCGATCCAACTGTGGAGAACATGAAGATGGTTTGGAAGGGTTATTGGGTTGTTTTGAAGGGGTGTTGGGCTGCAACATACACGAGGCCTTTACGGTTCCCCGGTTAACCGTTGGAGTATCAAACGGACTCCAAATGGCACGAAATTTGACAGGCAGTCTAACGGTGGTGTACCAAGGCCACTTGGCAAATCTTGGTCCATTCCGAGAATGTTCAACACCCGCTCACGAAAAGAGATAAAAGGGGGACGCCGGTGCACATGGGAGTGTCGGATTGCAAAACGGATAATGGGGAAAATGCTCGGATGCATGAGACGAACACGTATGCAAATGAGATGCACATGATGACATGATATGAAATGCATGACATGAACAAAATGGAAAACGAAGACAAAACCCAACCACGAAGGGAATCTCATAACTTAAAGCCGGAAATGGCAGAGTCGGAGTACAAATATGGTAACTTACACCCGGGGCGTTACAGTCACTAAGTACTTGAACATTGGAATACCAAGCTTCACTGGGACCTACACCGCCACTTTACCAGAAGAGGAGCGATCACTACAAAAAAATACACTTCCGTGATGATACGTGTTTGTCACAGTAGGTCGCGTTTTTGTCATGCATGTACATCCATGACAAATTTATGACAGAATCAAGATAGTCATACCTGTGTTGTCGTAGAAGTGTTCCATGGCATTACCAAAATTATCATCACGGAAGTGTCCACTTCCATGACGATAAATCGCGCGTCACAGAAGTGCTTTCGTCAAGGGTGACCGACATGTGGCATCCACCGTAATGGAACACCGTTAAGCTATCGGGTTGGGTTTTGGATCCGATAACCCGTTAACAGCCCCGACCAATGGGAAATTTCCACGTGTAAAATTCTTATTGGTCGGACGAAACACGTGTCAGCTCATCAGTGGGTCAGATAGGCGCCTATGATACGTCGACACGTGGCACAGCCCAACAGAGGCCCATTCCTGTGAAAAGGCCAGCCCGTTTGACTTGGTCAAAAGGTGGCGGGCCGGACCATGTAAAGCCTATTAACGGCCTGTTCGCATATAGCCCATTTACAGCCCGCTAACCCAAGGCCCGTTATGCCCTATCCGAATTAGGCCCAGTAGTGTCATTTCGGCCACCCAATATGATTCCAGCCTGTCTTTCACTTCTGGCCCATGTATGGCCCATGACGTCTTTCGGCCCATATGAGGCCGTATGTAACTCTTGGCCTATTAACGGCCCGTGGTGAAAGTGGCCCGTAATGAACAGTTATCACTTTACACCCATTAATGGCCCGTGGTGAAACTGTCCCGTAATGAACAGTGTATCACTTTATACCCATTAACGGCCCGTTATTCCGTTGGGCCGTTTCCAGCCCATGTTATCTTTCGGCCTTCTCAGAGCCAATTTATTCTTGGGCTCATTTCTAGCATTCGTTTACTTACAGCCCGTTACTGTCATTTTCTGCTTGTGGGCCAAATTCAGCCTGTGGTTACAGTCGGCCCGTTTGTGGTCCGTTAATACGTTGGGCCGTTTTCATAGCGTCATCAAATACGGCCTATTAACAATGGCCCGTTATGGTCGGCCCATGAACGGACGATTCCAACTCTAGCCCGTTTACGACCATAATGTGGCCTGTTATTGGCCCATGTTTGGCCTCAATCATACTGCCCGTATAAGGCCCATTGATGATACGGCCCGTAGAAGGCCCATTGTTTCTACGGCCCGTAGAAGGCCCATTGTTTCTATGGCCCATAGAAGGCCCACTGTTTCTACGACCCGTAGGAGGCCTAGTGTCACTACAATAAATATTAGCCCATGGTTATTGTGGCCTGGTTTTAAAAAATAGGTTATTGCAGCCACTAGCAAACCGCGGAAAAAAACTGCAATGACTAGAAGCAAACAAATAAACAAGACAACAAGGAAATAAAAAAGCAAGCAACTTACGCTAGGCTATCACGGCTATCACACATATTACATCCACCGGGCATCAAAGTTCGCCACAAATGCAAATAAACGCGCCGACAAAAGAATATACAAAACTAAGAGCACTTCAGAAGGCACTAGGCCTGGCCAGGTCGCCCCCCCCCAAACAGCTGAAGAAGCTGAGTAGACCTCAGTTGTGTCAACGATAGACGCATCAACACTAGATTTAAGGCATGATGGTGCGCACGGCAGTCCTCTGACATCTTCATTGCATCTTTGACTTCAAGCCGGAGCTGAGCTGAAGCAAGCCTTTTCGTTTTAGTTGAGACTGAAGAAGTCGAACTGATTGAGGCAGCGACTGCACAGAGGTTGTCTCACACATGCTGGTGAGTAGCTTCAACTCACTGTCTTCATCAAGACAGGACCTTGGGGTCATCTCGCTGTCCTCAAGATGGTTTGGCTCACTATCTTCCCTAAAGTTCTGCCTGGCGTAAGAGATACGAGTCTGAAAGAGAAACAAGGAGACATGTAACAGGTTTCACCATTATATAAGCAAATAAATGGATCTGTTCTGCATAAGGAACATGTTTTTAGAACTACAATTTGAAACTGGTAGTTGTTGCAAACATCCAATCAGATGTAAACAACAAAGCAAACAATAGTGGAGGAAATGATGCATATCCAAATATATACTAGAACAAAGTTTGAAGGCTTGAGAAGGATGAACTTACATTACATGTTAACACGGGCTGGACAAAGCCCTTCTCCATGTTGATGGAAGGATAATTCAATAAATTCCCCAAAGAAAATTCTTTATAAGCGTTGCCATTATTCTACATTTTGCAAAGAGTAAATATAGATCAAATAATATTGGAAGAAACAGAGGATAATGAAGCTCAGGTGCAGACTAATGATACATAATCAAATAGCAATTAATTAAGTACAGCGTTACAAGGCAAAAGGGAGAGAGGTACTGACAAGAGCAATGCAGAGCCCATTATTGTTTTGAGATCCTATGATCAATTGAGCAAGGAGATTCATCTGAAATTAGTTTTCATACAAGAGAGAAGGTAAGGCACAAGCAGAAATTTAGGATTTCAAATTTTGAATTGATATGATACACAGTACCTGACGCTGGGCTCCCAGCAGTTCTAATAGGGGTTTGGCCACTGGAGTAGGGGTAAAGTGTGGTACAGTTGGGCCTGTGTTTCTGTGGCTGCTGATCTATCTGATTTAATAGGTATCACTACCTTTTCCAAGTACCTAGTTTGTACTCCTTGACGACCTGCACTCACCCTCTGCCTTTTGGACACCTATTACGAAAGAACAACATTTGACTGGAAAAACATAGTGTGACGACACATGGAATAGGTGCAGAAAATGGATAGGTATGGCATATACTCATATATGATGCTTAAACTAAGCAGATGGTGTAACAAAGTAGAAGTAATGCAAGAGGTCAGAAGCAAAATATGTGCGACCAATACAACTTTGCAAAGTTAGAGCAAGCACCTTGATGGTTGAATAAGATAGGCCATCCTCCATCATGCCAAGTTTGTTAGGCAGTGGATCATTCCGCAATATTCCTCTCGTGCGCCCATTCTCATATTCATTTTGATAATGTTCAATATCTGACATGCATGAAAACATAAAAACAAGTGAGATTTTCTTTGTAATGCAGAAGTGATTCTAATCCAATACTGCCTCCCTGTAAACCCCTTTGTGCTATCTCTGCAATTATTTTAAAAGATGACATGCATGCAGTAATTTGTTGTGTGCATTAATATAATGTGGCCTACTACTCAAAATATTAGAGCTCCAGAAGTGATGACACTTCACAGATGATAGCTTCAACATATAGTAAAGAAGAACAAGTCGACCTGACCTGACAGATTCAAAATATACTAAGGGAGAACAACTCGACCTGACCAGTCGACCGCAAGAGAAGAGTATCATCTTAAAGAAGAGCAGAAGAGCAAGAAGATTGAAGATATTACAAGTCTTTTAATACAATGTCGGTTGGCCACCCATGATGTAACACCCTCGATGCGACTATAGCTCCCATGTGTCGAGGCACGACTTAGAGACATAATCGCATTGAAGGCATATGTCGCAAGTTAGGCGATCTTCACAACATCCCATGTAATGTAAATAATAAAGGGGAGATAACATAGTTGGCTTACACTCGCCACGTCAATCAAGTACATAAATAACATTACATCATCCAAACACTCATGGCCCGACTACGGCGCCAAAATAAAAGAGAACCCAACATGCGACAACGGTCCCGTTCACCCCCAACTGGGCACCACTACTGATCATCGGGAAAGGAAACATAGTAACGTTGAGAGTCTTCGTCGAACTCCCACTTGAGCTCATACGCGTCTCCTGGAGCGGAATCATCAGGCCCTACATCTGGTGTAATAGTAGTCTGTGAGCCACAGGGACTCAGCAATCTCGCACCCTCGCGATCAAGACTATTTAAGCTTATAGGTAAGGCAAGGTAAATATAGGTGGAGCTGCAACAAGTGACTAGCATATATGGTGGCTAACTTATTCTCAAAAGAGAGCGAGAAGAGGAGGCAAAGCGCGAGCGAGAAACTAGAGAACAACCTGCGCAAACATTACTCCAACATCGTGTCCACTTCCCGGACTCCGCCGAGAAGAGGCCATCACGGTAACACACTCAGTTGATTCATTTTAATTAAGTTAAGGTTCAAGTTATCTATAACTGGACATTAACAAATTCCCATCTGCCCATAACCGCGGGCACGGCTTTCGAAAGTTCAAATCCCTGCAGGGAGTCCCAACTTAGCCCATGACAAGCTCTCACGGTCAACGAAGGAATAGACCTCCTCCCAAGACAATCCGATCAGACTCGGTATCTCGGTAATTCAAGACACTTCGACAGGTTAAAACAAGACCAGCAACACCGCCCGAATGTGCCGACAAATCCCGATAGGAGCTGCACATATCTCTTTCTCAGGGCACACTCAGATGAGCCAGACGTTGGGTAGGCCAGCCCAGAGTCTCCCCTGGTAGCCCCGGACATCGCTCGGTTGGACCAACATTCAGAGGAGCACTGGCCCGGGGGGGTAAAATAAGATGACCCTTGAGTCTGCAGAACCCAAGGGAAAGAAAAGGCTAGGTGGCGAATGGTAAGACCAATGTTGGGCATTGCTGGAAAAGCTTTAATCAAGGCGAACTATCAAGGGCTTCCCATTATAACCCAACCGCGTAAGGAACGCAAAATCCGGGAACATAACACCGATATGATGGTAACTAGGGCGGCAAGAGTGGAACAAAACACTAGGCGAGAGGCCGAGCCTTCCGCCCTTTACCAAGTATATAGATGCATTAAGATAGCAAGATAATATAATGATATCCCAACAAGTAAATAAATGTTCCAACAAGGAACGGCCTTCAATCTTCACCTGCAACTAGCAACGCTATAAGAGGGGCTGAGCAAAGCGGTAACATAGCCAATCAACGGTTTGCTAGGACAATGGTGGATTAGAGGTTTTACATGCCAATTTGGGATGCTTGCAAGCAAATGGTAGGCATCGTAGCAATGGCATAGCAAAAGAGCGAGCAAACTAGCATAGCAAAGATAGTAGTGATTTCGAGGGTATGATCATCTTGCCTGCACAGTTGTCAGAGTTGACTGCATCCTCAAAAGCAAACTCAACGGGCTCCTTGTTAGCGAACTCGTCTCCCGGCTCTACCCAAACAAGACAAACAAGCAACAAGGATACAATCAACCACGTGCAAACTCAAACAACACAATGCAAAGATGATATGCTATGCGGGATGCGATGCGGGATGCAAAATGCAAGATATGACAGGAAATGCATGAACCTGGCCTCAACTTGGAATTCCAAGGGTGCCACTAGAAAGATGAGATGAAATTGCTTGAAAACGATATAAAGAACGCCGGAATCGGAGTTACGGTTTGGAAATGGCAAGCGATTCAAAAATGGCACCGGTCTGCGATTTACAGCAAGTAGGCATCTAAATGCAATGAGATGAACATGCTACAGCACCCAAACATGACAACAAAATACATGGCAGGGATTCTTACAAGATGCTTAACAAAAGTCTAGCATTGAGCTACGGCCAATTCATCCATTAACAGGTTAAAACAACCATGGCAAAAATGCAAATGGCAAACAGATCTCAGACTTAGTGAAATCAACACTTGTCTGGAATTTCAGATCAGGTAGCCCTCTTCGGAGCAACAAAACTACATGATACAGGACCTGAACATGGCAAAGTAAAGCATGGAATGGAGCTACTCAAAGAGCTTAAAAAATGTCCCTTAGTGACCTTTAGCCAAAAGGGATCAGAAAATACAATTGCAAGCACGTGAACATAGCAAAAACATAATCAGTTTTCAGACTTAGTGAAAACTGGCGCATGCTGAAATGTAACTCAAGTAGGCATGTTTACGAGCTCGATGCACTCGCTACGGTGCAAGTAATGGCAAGACAAGCATACGCCTATCAAGAAGGCACAAAATGCAAGCTAGACATGGCAAGAACAAAAGCATAGCATGCACGGATCAACTACAACACCACCGGCAAAATTGCAAACAAGTTGACAATCTGCCCAGATTCACAAAGTAGCAAAAGTAGAGCTCGATTGACTCAAACTAGGGTGCTCCATAAATGCAAACACAGGCATGGATGGATAGAGCACTACAATATTAACAAAACTCCCTTACTGATCATCCTCAAAAGAGGTACGGATCACTAGGAAACAACATGAACATATGGCATCACGGGATAAACAGCTCCAGGACTTGGTGAAATTACTAAGTCCCTGAAAACAAAATTACCAAGTGCACCACTTTGCAAGCTTGCACAAGTCACCACACACATCCTAAAAATACATGGGTTGCACCTCTGGAGAGATGATTAAACCCTTAACAAAACACATGTAGAACTCATGGGCATATCATGCACACAATAATCATGGCAAAAATGACAAAAGTGCTAAACGGAGTAGCAGATCTGACAATTAACTCAAGTAGCCCTCTTCTAACAGTATTTCGGGCATCAAGATGAGCTCAAATGAAAATGGTGCAATGGAACGAAATGATGTACTCTCTGAGATGAACATTTTGATATGCTATATGCATGAATCAGAGCTACAGATGCAATGTTACGGGGCTACAAACATGTGCATATGGACTGAGATTTACGGGACTTAGGGAAAAATCACCACCCATGGTTTCACTGTTCACCGCATCCGGATCTGGGCATGGAAATCGAGGATCACCGGGATCCCACCGGAGCTGACCCGGAGCTCGCCGGAGTCGGTCGGGGAAGGAGGAGGAGGAGTCGCCGGAGTGGCGGAGCTTGGCAGGGCGGCGGGAGGCGGCGCGGAGCGACGCGGGTGGCTCGGCGGCGCGAGGCGGAGCGGGGCGGCGCGGCACGCGGCGCGGCGCTGTTGGCGGCAGGCGGCGCGTCGCGGCTGGGGAGGAGAAGGGCGGCGGGCGGCGCGGCTGAGGAGGCGGCGCGTGGAGGCGGCGGCGCAGGGCCACGTGGCAGCGCGCGATAGGGCGCGGGCGGCGGCGGCGGTTTTGTCCGGCCCGGACGGACAATGTCCGGTGCGGCGCGGAGGATTTCTAGGGTTTCGGGGGAGAAGAAGACCCGGATCTCGGGGGGTGTTTAAATAGGCATAGAGGGAGCTAGGAGAGTCCAAATGAGGTGCGGTTTTCGGCCACGCGATCGTGATCGAATGCTCTAGAACATGGAGCAGAGTTAGGTGGGTTTTGGGCCAAATTGAAAGGGTGTTGGGCTGCAACACACACGAGGCCTTTTCGGTCCCTCGGTTAACCGTTGGAGTATCAAACAAAGTCCAAATGATACGAAACTTGACAGGCAGTCTACCAGTAGTAAACCAAGGCTGCCTGGCAAGTCTCGGTCCAATCTGGAAATGTTTAATTCCCACACACGAAAGAAAGCTAGAAATGACCACCGGAGGAGAACGAAGCGCCGGAATGCAAAACGGACAACGGGGAAAATGCTCGAATGCATGAGATGAACACGTATGCAAATGCAATGCACATGATGACATGATATGAGATGCATGACAATGACAACAACACACGGAGACAAAACCCGAACCCGAGGAAATAAATATAACTTAATGCCGAAAACGGCAAGAGTTGGAGTACAAATTGGGAAAGTTACATCCGGGGTGTTACAACACTCCACCACTACGAAAGGATCTCGTCCCGAGATCTACGACTGAAAGAACGCCGGGTACTCAGAACGGAGGTGATCCTCGCATTCCCAGGTAGCTTCACGGTCGGAATGGTGTGACCACTTGACTTTGAGAAATTTTATTGACTTGTTGCGAGTCTTGCATTCAGTCTCTTCAAGAATAGCAACTGGGTGCTCATGATAAGAGAGATATTCTTGGAGCTCAATGTCCTCGCAGTTGACGGTGCGGTCAGGAGTCTTGAAGCACTTTTGAAGCTGAGAGACATGGAACACGTCATGAACATTTGCAATGTTTGAAGGAAGCTCGAGTTGATAGGCGAGGTCTCCTCTCTTGCTGACAATCTTGAAAGGTCCCACGTATCTAGGAGCAAGCTTCCCTTTGATACCAAAGCGACGAGTACCTTTCATAGGAGAGACACGGAGGTAAAAATGATCTTCGATCTGGAAAGCCAAATCGCGGTGCTTACTATCATAGTAGCTCTTCTGACGGGATTGGGCTGCTTTGAGGTTATCACGAATGACTTTGCACATTTCCTCTGCCTCTGTGATTAAGTCATTACCCAAAAGCTGACGTTCACCGGTTTCAGACCAGTTGAGAGGGGTACGGCACTTCCTGCCATACAGAATTTCAAAAGGGGCCTTGCCCGAACTTGCTTGAAAACTGTTGTTGTAGGAGAATTCAGCATAAGGAAGACAATCCTCCCACTTCATGCCGAAGGAGATCACACAAGCCCTGAGCATATCTTCAAGAATCTGGTTGACACGCTCGACTTGACCGCTAGTTTGAGGATGGAAAGCTGTGCTGAAGCGGATGTTAGTGCCCATGGCCTTCTGAAAAGAATCCCAAAACTTCGAGGTAAAGATGCTGCCATGGTCTGAAGAGATCACTTGAGGAATACCGTGCAGAGAGACAATTCGAGAGGTATAGAGTTCCGCCAATTGAGCTGCAGTGATCGACTCTTTGATAGGCAGAAAATGAGCCACTTTGGTGAGTTTGTCGATGACAATGAATATAGCATCATTGCCACGCTTGGACTTTGAAAACCCAGTCACGAAGTCCATTTCAATGTGGTCAAACTTCCATTCTGGAATGGCAAGAGGTTGGAGGAGACCTGTTGGCCTTTGGTGTTCTGCCTTCACTCTTCTGCAGACATCACATTCATTCATGAATTGAGCGATCTCGCGCTTCATTCGAGTCCACCAATAAGCTTGCTTGAGGTCCTGATACATCTTCGTGCTCCCAGGGTGGATGGAGAGGAGAGAATTGTGAGCCTCGTTCAAGATCACTTTACGAAGTTCACCTTTGGGTACCACAATTCAATCCTCGAAGAAGAGAGTGTCCTTGTCATCTAGGCGGTAGCGCTTGTACTTGGACTAACTCTTGGCAATCCCAATCTTCACCTTTTTCACCATAGCATCAAGAAGCTAGGCTTGGTGAATCTGGTCTGCCAAGGTAGGAGAGACTTTAAGGTTGGCGAGGAAACCTTGAGGAACAACTTGCAGGTTAAGTTTCCGGAAAGCTTCACAAAGCTCGGGTTGATAAGGCTTGAGAATCAGACTGTTGCAGTAAGCTTTCCTTCTCAAAGCATCAGCAATCACATTGGCCTTGCCTGGAGTATACTCGATACTCGGATTATACTCTTGAATCATTTCAACCCATCGAGTTTGCCTGAGGTTGAGATTAGGCTGAGTGAAGATGTACTTGAGACTCTTGTGATCAGTGAAAATGTCCACTTTTCTTCCCAATAGAAGATGTCTCCAAGTCAAAAGAGCATGCACAACTGCCGCCAACTCGAGATCATGAGTGGGGTAGTTCTTCTCATTAGGCTTCAACTGGCGAGAAGTATAAGCAACAACTTTCTTCTCTTGCATCAATACTGCGCCAAGACCTTGGAGAGAGGCATCACAAAAGACCTCGTACAGCTTGGATTCATTCGGCGGAGTTAGAACTCGAGCAGTGATCAATTTCTCTTTCAAAGTGTTGAAAGCAATATCACACTCCGGAGACCAAACGTACTTGACGTGCTTCTGAAGAAGATTAGAGAGAGGCGTCGCGATCTTAGAAAAGTTTTCAACGAATCTTCGGCAATAGCTTGCGAGACCGAGAAAACTGCGGAGTTGCTTCACGTTCTGAGGAGGTTCCCAATTCACAATTGCAGACACCTTCTCAGGATTCACGGCAATGCCCTTGGCAGAGATGATATGACCAAGATAAAGAACCTCATCAAGCCAAAATTCACACTTGGAGAACTTGGCGTAGAACTTGTGTTCTCTGAGCTTATCAAGAACCAAACGCAAGTGTTTGGCATGATCTTCCTTGTTCTTCAAGAAAACCAGAATGTCGTCGAGATAGACCAAAACGTAGTCATTGGTGTAGGCGTTGAAGATGAAATTCATCATGCGTGAGAACGTCGGAGGAGCATTGGCGAGGCCAAAAGACATGACAGTGTATTCATAAGAACCAAAGCTTGTTCTGAATGCTGTCTTGGGAATATCTTCTTCATGAATGCGAATCTGGTGATAACCCATACGGAGATCAAGCTTGGAGAATACTTGGGCACCTTTGAGTTGTTCGAACAGCTCATTGATGTTGGGAAGTGGGTATTTGTTCTTGATGGTCTTCTTGTTCACTGGACGGTAATCAATACAAATTCGATCCGTTCCATCCTTCTTCTTCACAAAAAGAACACCACAACCCCACGGAGAAGAACTAGGCCGGATGAGACCCATTTTCTCTTGAATATCGAGTTGCTTCTTCAGCTCCTTCAACTCTTCAGGTCCGAGCTTGTAAGGACGTTTGCACACAGGTTCCGTGCCAGGCTCAAGATCAATAACGAATTCAACTGGCCGGTGCGGAGGCATTCCTGGAAGCTCTTCTGGAAAGACGTCTTGATATTCGCAAACAACTGGAATTTGTGAGATAGCATCCAATTCACCCTTATCATTGAGAGAAAACAGACGGATGGTATTATCCCGAGCGGCAAAGACAATTACATCCTCAGACGAATGAGTCAATTGAATCTGCCTGGCTGCACAATCGAGATGTGCCTTGTGCTTAGAAAGCCAATCCATCACGAGAATAAGATCAATATTCGAGTTACCAGGAACCACCGGAGAAGAGAGAAACTTGTAATCGCCCAATGTGATAGAAACATCTGGGGCAATAGCGCTTGCATTCATGAATTTACCTGGAGAAACAACAGATAACTGTCTAGGCAAATCTTGCAAAGGCAACTCATGCTTAGAAACAAATGGCCTTGAGATGAAATAATGCGATGCACCCATGTCAAAAAGAACTTTAGTTGGAATATCATTAACAGGAAGGTTACCCATGATGACATCTGATGACTCCTCTGCCTGAGCTGCATTCATCAAATTGACCTTGGCAGACTTGGGGTTATGCTTGACCACAGCTGTACTTGCCGATCTGACAGGAGGAGGAGGAGGAAGACGCCTCTGGTTGAAACACTTGTTGGCATAGTGACCCTTCTGTTGGCACTTGTTGCACGTGACCTCTGAAAGCGGACGGTGATACGGAGCACTCGATCTTGGAGCTTGAGACGAATTCTTGTTCTGAAAGCCAGGGTTGGGTGGGTGGGAAAAACCACTGCCACCTTTGCTCTTCTGCTGATACGGCTGACGGAATGGAGGAGGAGGAAGCTAATACTTCTGCTGCTTGGCCACTTGAGTAGAGGAAGAAGGAGTAACATCTCTGACTCGCTTCTTGGAATCATCACACCTCAACTGAGAAGCCTCTTGCTTGAGTGCCATGTTGTAGAACTCATCGTATCTCAAGGGCTCAAAGAGGACAAGAGCGAGCTGAATTTCTTCTCTGAGACCACCACTGAACTAATATATCATGCTCTTCTCATTAGGGACGTCCTGCTTAGCAAAGCGAGTGAGCTTCTGGAACAACTTGTTGTAGTCATAGACAGACAAAGAGCCTTGCTTCAGATTGCGGAATTCCTCACGCTTGCTTTCAACCACGCTCTAGGGAATATGATGAGCCCTGAAATCTCGACGGAAATCATCCCAAGTGATAACACGTCCACCTCTGGAGTCCTTGTACTGCTGGAACCATTCTGCAGCTTGATCTTTGAGTTGGAAGGAAGC
This sequence comes from Triticum dicoccoides, assembly GCF_002162155.2. Classification (NCBI taxonomy): domain Eukaryota; kingdom Viridiplantae; phylum Streptophyta; class Magnoliopsida; order Poales; family Poaceae; genus Triticum; species Triticum dicoccoides. The sequence continues at coordinate 287,616,758 of NC_041384.1, forward strand.
GAACTTGACAAAGTCCTCAGGCCTGACGTTACTGCACTCGAAATGCTTGCACAGATCCACAAGCCAATCATCAGCATCGGTTGCCTCAACACAATTGCTGAAAGTCTTTGGCCCGTTAGCAAGGAACTGGTTGAGTGTAGCAAAGTGATTCTGATTGCTGCCTTGATTCCCTTGGTTGCGCTCTTGAAGAATTTGCATGATCAGTTGTGTGTATGCATTGGTTGCGGCCATCACAGCTTGCCATGCCTCTGGAGGAGGTGGAAGTGGTGGCGGATCAGGATTCGGAGTCGTGCGCGTTGGAGGAGCCATCCTGAAGAGGTTGACCACCATTAGCACAATGACAGATAAATATTGAAGCTGAATCCAACAGAATGAAAATTGCAACATATAGTCTTCACATCCGAACAAAATGAACGAATGCATTCCTCTTGAAATGGTCACATATCCATAAATTGAGAAGCCACGTAGAATTAAGGTAGAGAAATAAATCAACAAGGTACAGATCAAGAACGAATAATCGGTAAGAAATCCCAATCTCAAACCAATGTCCGTGGAAGAAGAACTAGAGCTACTAGAATTCCCACCTATGAAACTCCCGAACCTTTCCGGTTATGCAATCAGGTGTTGGGGATACAGGGGAAGCATAATATCTCACCCAAACTAGCAAATCCTACATCCAGTTGTATCCATCCTTCAACACATAACCAAGAAAACTTCGGAAACCATCTACCTCAACCTTCGAAAAGCATCCGTTATACAAGCTATGGTGATACTCCCGAACTCCCGCCCCAGTACTGGGTGGCGTCGAGGTTATCTCACCAACGAACTGCATAAAAGAGATTTTCGATGTCGGCGTACTAAACTCAGGTATTCCAGAACTTCCACGATAAAATTATGATGACAACACCTCAGAGCTCAACTCCCCGGGACACTTCCACTAAACCCCTGACAGGAGGCACCAAGTCAATGTTCTCATCATAAAACCATCGGAACGATTCCAAGATACCCGCGTGATCCTAAATTTTTTTAGTGAAATTTGAGAAGAGAATAGTCAAAACTCTATGTCAGGATGCCTTACCAGAGCGATGAGGAGACTGGGAAGTAAAAAGAATTCCTAATCTCTCCGATATATAATTCCTAAAAGACTCAAAACATTTTTTCTAGACACGACTCGGCCACTAAAAACGATCAAGCAATGGGGATCCTAAGGTCGAGGAAGGCTCTGATACCAACTTGTAACACCCTCGATGCGACTATAGCTCCCACGTGTCGAGGCACGACTTAGAGACATAATCGCATTGAAGGCATATGTCGCAAGTTAGGCGATCTTCACAACATCCCATGTAATGTAAATAATAAAGGGGAGATAACATAGTTGGCTTACACTTGCCACGTCAATCAAGTACATAAATAACATTACATCATCCAAACACTCATGGCCCAACTACGGCGCCAAAATAAAAGAGAACCCAACATGCGACAACGGTCCCGTTCACCCCCAACTGGGCACCACTACTGATCATCGGGAAAGGAAACATAGTAACGTTGAGAGTCTTCGTCGAACTCCCAATTGAGCTCATACGCGTCTCCTGGAGCGGAATCATCAGGCCCTGCATCTGGTGTAATAGTAATCTATGAGCCACAGGGACTCAGCAATCTCGCACCCTCGCGATCAAGACTATTTAAGCTTATAGGTAAGGCAAGGTAAATATAGGTGGAGCTGCAGCAAGTGACTAGCATATATGGTGGCTAACTTATTCGCAAAAGAGAGCGAGAAGAGGAGGCAAAGCGCGAGCGAGATACAAGAGAACAACCTGCGCAAACATTACTCCAACACCGTGTCCACTTCCCGGACTCCGCCGAGAAGAGGCCATCACAGTAACACACTCAGTTGATTCATTTAGTTAAGTTAAGGTTCAAGTTATCTACAACCGGACATTAAAAAATTCCCATCTGCCCATAACCACGGGCACGGCTTTCGAAAGTTCAAATCCCTGCAGGGGAGTCCTAACTTAGCCCATGACAAGCTCTCACGGTCAACGAAGGAATAGACCTCCTCCCAAGACGTTCCGATCAGACTCGGTATCTCGGTAATTCAAGACACTTCGACAGGTTAAAACAAGACCAGCAACACCACCCGAATGTGCCGACAAATCCCGATAGGAGCTGCACATATCTCTTTCTTAGGGCACACTCAGATGAGCCAGACGTCGGGCAGGCCAGCCCAGAGTTGCCCCTGGTAGCCCAGGACATCGCTCGGTTGGACCAACACTCAGAGGAGCACTGGTCCAGGGGGGGGGGTAAAATAAGATGACCCTTGAGTCTGCAGAACCCAAGGGAAAGAAAAGGCTAGGTGGCGAATGGTAAGACCAATGTTGGGCATTGCTGGAAAAGCTTTAATCAAGGCAAACTATCAAGGGTTTCCCATTATACCCAACCGCATAAGGAACGCAAAATCCGGGAACATAACACCGATATGACGGAAACTAGGGCGGCAAGAGTGGAACAAAACACTAGGCGAGAGGCCGAGCCTTCCACCCTTTACCAAGTATATAGATACATTAAGATAGCAAGATAATATAATGATATCCCAACAAGTAAATAAATGTTCCAACAAGGAACGGCCTTCAATCTTCACCTGCAACTAGCAACGCTATAAGAGGGGCTGAGCAAAGCGGTAACATAGCCAATCAACGGTTTGCTAGGACAATGGTGGATTAGAGGTTTGACATGGCAATTTCGGAGGCTTGCAAGCAAATGCTAGGCATCGTAGCAATGGCATAGCAAAAGAGCGAGCAAACTAGCATAACAAAGATAGTAGTGATTTCGAGGGTATGATCATCTTACCTACACAGTTGTCAGAGTTGACTGGATCCTCAAAAGCAAACTCAACGGGCTCCTCGTTAGCGAACTCGTCTCCCGGCTCTACCTAAACAAGACAAACAAGCAACAAGGATACAATCAACCACGTGCAAACTCAAACAACACAATGCAAAGATGATATGCTATGCGGGATGCGATGCGGGATGCAAAATGCAAGATATGACAGGAAATGCATGAACCTGGCCTCAACATGGAAATCCAAGTGTGCCACTGGAAAGATGAGATGAAATCGCTTGAAAACGATATAAAGAACGCCGGAATCGGAGTTACGGTTTGGAAATGGCAAGCGATTCAAAAATGGCACCGGTCTGCGATTTACAGCAAGTAGGCATCTAAATGCAATGAGATGAACATGCTACAGCACCCAAACATGAAAACAAAATACATGGCAGGGATTCTTACAAGATGCTTAACAAAAGTCTAGCATTGAGCTACGGCCAATTCATCCATTAACAGGTTAAAACAAGCATGGCAAAAATTCAAATGGCAAACAGATCTCAGACTTAGTGAAATCAACACTTGTCTGGAATTTCAGGTCAGGTAGCCCTCTTCGGAGCAACAAAACCACATGCTACCGGACCTGAACATGGCAAAGTAAAGCATGGAATGGAGCTACTCAAAGAGATTAACAAAAGTCCCTTAGTGACCTTGAGCCAAAAGGGATCAGAAAATACAATTGCAAGCACGTGAACATAGCAAAAACATAATCAGTTTTCAGACTTAGTGAAAACTGGCACATGCTGAAATGTAACTCAAGTAGGCATGTTTACGAGCTCGATGCACTCGCTACGGTGCAAGTCATGGCAAGACAAGCATACACCCATCAAGAAGGCACAAAATGCAAGCTAGACATGGCAAGAACAAAAGCATAGCATGCACGGATCAACTACAACACCACCGGCAAAATTGCAAACAAGTTGACAATCTGCCCAGATTCATGAAGTAGCAAAAGTAGAGCTCGATTGACTCAAACTAGGGTGCTCCATAAATTCAAACAAAGGCATGGATGGATAGAGCACTACAATATTAACAAAACTCGCTTACTGATCATGCTCAAAAGAAGTACGGATCACTAGGAAACAACATGAACATATGGCATCACGGGATAGACAGCTCCAGGACTTGGTGAAATTACTAAGTCCCTGAAAACAGAATTAGCAAGTGCACCACTTTGCAAGCTTTCACAAGTCACCACACACATCCTAAAAATACATGGGTTGCACCTCTGGAGAGATGACTAAACCCTTAACAAAACACATGTAGAACTCGTGGGCATATCATGCACACAATAATCATGGCAAAAATGACAAAAGTGCTAAATGGAGTAGCAGATCTGACAATTAACTCAAGTAGCCCTCTTCTAACAGCATTTCAGGCATCAAGATGAGCTCAAATGAAAATGGTGCAATGGAACGAAATGATGTACTCTCTGAGATGAACATTTTGATATGCTATATGCATGAATCAGAGCTACAGGTGCAATGTTACGGGGCTACAAACATGTGCATATGGACTGAGATTTACGGGACTTGGGGAAAAATCACCACCTAGGGTTTCACTGTTCACTGGATCCGGATCTGGGCACGGAAATCGAGGATCGCCGGGATCCCACCGGAGCTGACCCGGAGCTCGCCGGAGTCGGTCGGGGAAGGAGGAGGAGGAGTCGCCGGAGTGGCGGAGCTTGGCAGGGCGGCGGGAGGCGGCGCGGAGCGATGCGGGTGGCTCGGCGGCGCGAGGCGGAGCGGGGCGGCGCGGCACGCGGCGCGGCGCTGTTGGCGGCAGGCGGCGCGTCGCGGCTGGGGAGGAGAAGGGCGGCGGGCGGCGCGGCTGAGGAGGCGGCGCGTGGAGGCAGCGGCGCAGGGCCACGTGGCGGCGTGCGATAGGGCGCGGGCGGCGGCGGCGGTTTTCTCCGGCCCGGACGGACAATGACCGGTGCGGCGCGGAGGATTTCTAGGGTTTCGGGGGAGAAGAAGACCAGGATCTCGGGGGGTGTTTAAATAGGCATAGAGGGAGCTAGGAGAGTCCAAATGAGGTGCGGTTTTCGGCCACGCGATCGTGATCGAATGCTCTAGAACATGGAGCAGAGTTAGGTGGGTTTTGGGCCAAATTGAAGGGGTGTTGGGCTGCAACACACACGAGGCCTTTTCGGTCCCTCGGTTAACCGTTGGAGTATCAAACGAAGTCCAAATGATACGAAACTTGACAGGCAGTCTACCGGTAGTAAACCAAGGCCGCGTGGCAAGTCTCGGTCCAATCCAGAAATGTTTAATTCCCACACACGAAAGAAAGCTAGAAATGACCACCGGAGGAGAATGAAGCGCCGGAATGCAAAACGGACAACGGGAAAAATGCTCGAATGCATGAGATGAACACGTATGCGAATACAATGCACATGATGACATGATATGAGATGCATGACAATGACAACAACACACGGAGAAAAAACCCGAACCCAAGGAAATAAATATAACTTAATGCCGGAAACGGCAAGAGTTGGAGTACAAATTGGGAAAGTTACATCCGGGGTGTTACACATGATGAACCAGAGCGCACAGAGAAATAATATTCTTTCCAGTCTCTCCATTTGTGGCTCACATGCATTTTGAAACTAAAGTAGGAACATTTAGCTAACCAATTAAACATCTCTCAGTTTTACTAATATCAGCAATAATATCAGATATGAATTTGTACAACTAAGCTTGTTTAGCTCGATGGGTGGAGCAGTGCTATTACAACACGAACCACGTAGGCTGACTGTGGTCATCATAAAATGGGGAAAACATAAGCATGATGAGTACAGTGTTGACCGTGGCAGTGGGATGGCAGACCTGAAGCTGCAAACCCGCAAAGGGTAGTTAGCAACCGATGTTTGCTTCGAAATAACAACTAAGATTTGGTATGGACAAGAAAGTACGGTCAACAAGTGACAAAGAAATGCAATTATGCTGTCTCTCTATATGTCGCGACATGCATTTGGAAACTCAAGTGGGACCTTTAGCTAACCAATTAAATGTGTCGGTTAACTAATATCAGTATCATATCACAATCATATTTGAACAACTAAGCTTTCGAATTCTGAGTGTTGTGTTGTTTAGCTTGAAGGGTGGAGTAATGCTAGTACGACAGAAAGCACCTACGCAGATCATAGTAGAGTAGATAAAAGGGGAAAACCCTAAGTATAAAGAGAAAAATCAGGAAAGTGGAACTAGCCGAACCAGTTGGTGGCGCACATGCTTTTCGAAATGAATATAGGAACATTAGGTGACCAATTAAACGTTCTCTTTTTTAGTGATATGAGCATCATATCAGATTCGTATTTCAACACGTAAGCTTTGGGTTGAGGTCTTGAGGAGCAGTGCTAGCACGACACGAAGCACCTATGATGATGGTAGTGAATATAAAGGGGGGAAACCATAAGCTTTACGAGTATAGTGCCTGTGCCATGGCGGATCTGAAGGTGCAAACCAGACAAAGCTACTTCGCAACCAATGTTTGCTTTCAACTAGCCACTACGATTTGGCACGGACAAGAAAAGTACAGTAAACAAATTACGATCTATTTTCCGGGTGAGATCAATAACTTAAGCACATATGGAAGAGTACCACCTCTCTTGCGATGTCGTGTAGGCCTATGCTGATACGTTGAGGGTGATGCGGGTGCGTTGGCTGTCGGCGGCGGGGAAGAAGACTTTAGACGGCAGACGGTCGGGTCGGAGGATATATCCTGTTGCCGTGGATGAGGCGGTCGTAGGAGCAGAAACGGCAAGGTGGACGACGGTGCTGATGAAGCGAGAGGAGGCGATGAAAGGATCCTGGTCCAGCATCATGGATGAGAGACGTCCATATCTTGTAGTGGACGACGGGGTAGGGGTAGCGGCTCCGGCAAGGTGGAGGATGGGGTGGCGGACGGAGGAGGCTGGCCGCAGTGCGGAGGTTATGGTGCCACCAACGGTGTATGAATGGGGAAATGGAGGGGAGGGGGGATCTCAAACTTTGGGACGCGCTTCTCTGAAATGGGGAAAAGTTACGAACTTATCCCCCGTTTAGAATTTCGAACATCGCGTCGGTTGGGGATAGGACGGTAATCTCGCATCTCCCAAATATTTGCCGGTAACTATTTCGGGCGAGGAGAGGGTGTTTTGCCGCCCACGGTTGGCGCCCACGGTGTATGAATGGGGATGACAGGTAGGGCGGTTGTGTCACGTCTGATGGAAGTTACACATCTGCCCCTATTTAAAATATTAGCCTACATCGATTTCGGGCGAGGAGAGGGTGTTTTGCCACCCACGGTTGACGCCCACGGTGTATGAACGGGGCTGACGGGTAGGGCAGTTGTGTCACGTCTGATGGAAGTTACACATCTGCCCCTATTTAAAATACTAGCACATATGCCCGTGCGTTGCAACAGGGAAAATTGATGTTTTGCACAAGCATAATGTCCCACAACATCGGATTCATTATGAAGAACATGTTGCAACGCAGCATCGTCCTTCTACAAAATGAGCATGAAAAAACACGTCGCAATTTAGTCGTGTTCATATTTTCTTTGCGGGGCATAATGTCCCACTGATTTCATTTAAATACAATTGTTTTTAATGACATTTAAGTATGATCCTTTCAATAATTACCATGAAGTCCTCACCCGTTTTAGTCGGGAATCAAAATTTTCCTTTTCTAATTTAGTAGCCCCAACACATTAAGGCCTATAGATCCTTTCTTTTAATTATCCTACCTTTTTACCTCAAATCCTTCATGTAGAATTTATTAAGACCACAATCTTTCTAATAGTTATTCCACCGATTTACACATAATCCTTTCTTTAATTAGCCACATTCGTTTAAATATTATATTTAAGCCCACAATCCTTCCTTTATTAGCTCATTCGCTTAATTAGCTCTCCCTAAACATGAGCCTTGGACCTCACCCTTCCCCATCTATAGGAATGAAGGGCGATTTATGCGAACCCCGGGCTCTCCACCTCGCCGTTGCCTAATCAGCGGCTCCCTCGCCCTCCGCCGGATGCTCCAGCAGCGGGAGGACAGGGGAGGCCCGCTTTGCAGCATGTACATAGTGTAGGAGTGCCTAGGGAGCCAGCCGGTGGCGTCGTGGAGGCGGCGGTGCGACTGGATCGGCTTTTTGCAGGTGTTGGTCTCCTCTTCGACGGAGAAATTCCGGTGGAGCTCAGCGGTGGACCAGCTCCTTTCTTCGTGCTCGCTGCTCGGTGGAGAGGCCTTGCACGGTTCCCCCGTGCCGGAGATCGAGCGATGGCGATTCCGGCGGTTGAAGATCTGGAGAAGGAAGGCGATGTTGAGCGGTGCGACGACGACGACGGCCATGGGTGTAGGTCCTCAGGGACCATTGATCGGAGACTTCCCGTTTCGCTCAGGGGCTGCTTCGATCGAAGGCGTCAGCGAGCAGCGGCGAACAGCGCGTCAACGGCTTGTCCACGGCACCGCCGTAGTAGGGTTCTAGAGGGGCTTGGTTGTAATTTCCTTTTTTGTGTGGACCTTTCAGCAATTTGGCCATTTTAATATCAACTCCTTTTCTTGCAAAAAAATAAATAAATAAACATAATGATCGCCACTCGTATATTTAGAGTGAGTTGGGATTAGTAAATATGAAAGGTGACCCAATTATTTTTCGCGGTCTCTCTATGAAAGCCCATAAAAGGCCCATCAACATACAAGTAACTGGCCCAGATCACTTAACGTGTGTAAACCAAACGTAAAGGACTAAACCAAACCAAGAATACCTATTCCCTTTAATAGTAGGTATAGATAAGCCTACATCGATTTTGTACGAGGAGAGTTTGTTTTTCCGCCCATCGTGTATGAGGCCTCTTTTGGTTCATAGGATAGGATTATCATAGGAATAGGAATTTGAAGGAAATGAGATGGCATGTATCTCAAATCCTATGAGTAGGAATAGGAAAGGAGATGTCATTTGGTTGACACCAAAGGAATTTTTCCATTGAGTCTAGGCTCACTTTTATTTTCCTATGAAATGTGGAGGATAGGAACCAATCCTATGTAGGAATAGGAATCTATTCCTATGAACCAAAGGGCTCTAAAGGAAAAAATCCTATAAGAATCCTATCCTCTAAAATTCCTATGAAATTCCTCCAAACCAAAGGAGGCCTGAATGGGGAAATGGAGGAAGAGACACATGACTTTCGGACGAGCTTGAATCAAATGTGTTTTGCCGCCCACATTTGGCGCCCACCGTGTCTGAATGGGATCAGAGGCCGTCGTGTCATGTCTGATTGAAGTTACTAGTCTACCCCTATCGACAACAGTGTAAATCCTATCGATAAGGATGTCAAGTGTCAGGTGTAGACAGTAATTTCCATCTTTCAAACACTTGCTTCGAGTAGCCCACAAATTATAGTGGGTGTTTAGCCACTTCGTTCAAAACTTGGGAGAATTAGCATTCAAGTTTTCCCTGGGACCTGGCAAACTAAATTCAAATCCAATTTGTATTCGATTACGAATATCCACAGATAATTATACATTTTGTTATTTATTTCTTCAAACCACAACAAAGATTTATCCCACCTGTATATATGATTATGATTTAGAAATGTCGTGATCTTCGAATTCAGTAGGTTGGATACACTCTGAGTCAAACAGTTATTTCATCCAATACAATATGCTCACACGACAAACAGTTCACCTTATGTCAATCATACAAGTACTGAGGATTACCTCGCCTAAAAAATTCGGATCATTACAACACATGGACAACATAGGGGGTCTTGCAACATAATCCATTCAGAGACATGACACAACATGCAAGTACAATAATCTAATGAAAATTTCAATTGGTATCTAAAGAAGAACCGGGATTATCTTGGGCTTCATATAGCAGAAACAGCAGGACCTCCTCCGTCTTCGAATGCAACATTCTTACTTCCTCCAATTATTGGGTTGCTTGCATAATGTGTGCCGCTAATTCCGCAATTTCCAGCCTCAAGATAAATATTACCTCATTCATGGCAGCCACACCATCTCTTTCTGCCTATAGTAGAGCCTCAAGCACTATAATATCTATGCTCAAACTGCTCTCCGGCGGTGTTGCCTCTGAACTGCTACCATCTGGTAACATGGATGGCGCACTGCTTCCACAAATAGATTCTGGGGTTGTACATTGTGTCCTAGTGTGAACGGCATCCTGAAAGGTTTCCGCTGGACATCAGTAAGAGATAGTTATCATATGATCCAGGTAGTAAGCTTACATGGTAAACGACGGGCAAATTATTGCCGAGCATGGCAAACTATATTTAAATGGTTCGAAGCAGCATCAGCCGAAAAGAAATTAAAATAGTAAGATGAAACTAGGGATGTAAGTGGCAAATAAATGAAATCCGCCAGTCCCATATAGTTAGTTTTTGCTACCTCCCTAGTTCATTTTCCTCAAAAAAACAAAAACTCTTTTGAACTATCATACCACTAGTGAACTTTAATTGGGATTAAACCGGACCCAGTTGACATCCCTAGTTGAAAGGGAGTGTACAACCGCTATATTTAAGTTGCCAAGGCATCTAAGCAATTGAAATAATCTGAGAAAGCACTTAACAGTGTGGCCTCATATAAACTACAAAGACAGTCTTGTGATGAAGTTGAGAGGAAAACTTAAGGACTCAAATGAAATAGGCATGCATTTGTTTACGATAGTACAGCAGGCACTGCTGACATATTGGCCAACTTAGGTATAGCGTAACAACAAATAAGCATTCGAATCAAGCAATACAGCAAAGCAAACAACTGAACTATTTGTAATTCGGTAGGATTACATGTTGAGGGCACAAGCCAAGAAAGCATCCCACTCGCATTACATTTCACATGTACTAAAACACACTGGCATACCATATGTTGCTGTGAAGCCTAGCTGCTGTTGGAATGTTCTTTGAAGATATCATCAGCATCCCGTGGTTGCAAATCTAGTTGTTGTAGTTTATTCTGCACCACCTATTTAGGCTAAATTAATTTTAATCGCATGCACTGGTCCGAATTGATCATCAATGGTTCATCTAAACTAATGAAAGAAGGGTGTGTGCATACACGACAATACTCCCTCCGATTCTTTTTTACATTGCGTATAACTTTTTCTCAGTTTTCTCGTATTAGTCTGCGCATTGCCGATTCCTAGCGTTGGTTTCCTTTTGTGCCCCGCCCCATCCGCCTCTGCCCTAATTAATTGGCAAATTAGTCCCGAAAAATTAAACCAGTGCCCTCCTTAGTATGTGGGTCAAGAGTTATGCGCAGAGTAAATAGAATCGGAGGGAGTATATTTGCTTCCCTCTATTTTTATGCTTGTTCGAGGTGCCAGCCCCAAAAGAACAAATATTTTGGTTGATGGGGTTGGCAGCTCCATAATTAATAGAAGCATCAAATTAGTCGTGCAACTTGGGAAGATCAAGAACACACAAACAAGTAATGAACATAGGCTCAGAGCAGTGATGTAATAGCTAGCATCAGAAAATGTAGGGTAAAACGAACAAAAAGCAGCGGAACCACATGCTAGTTTGCTAATGTGTAATTAAGCATAGAGAACATTAAGCAGTCTGATGGAACCAATAGGTGGCATCAGAACAAAACTAAAGCATATTAACTATATGTGCACTGGTATGTAATTTAGCACATGTAACATGTTCACTGCCAGAAGTATGGCCCTACAGGTGCAAGCAGAATAACGCGTCTCATGAAAAACCGAATGATGCCCTGAAGAAATTCAAAGGTGCGGTGCTTATGCTAGAAAAGTGAATGTAGGTGTCGGCCGTTGGATAATAGTACCTGATTCTCGGCGGCGTATGGGTATCGTTGTCCTACTTGATAGCTAAGGATCGTCGATGGTGCTCGTGTTGCGGTTGAGTTTGGGCCGGCTGTCGCCGTCGCTGAAGCGGCTCCGGTGCTACGGTTGTGGCGCCTGTCGACATACAAGAAAGCTCATCTGTGGTAAGTGAAAAGTTGCACGATAAAGAGAAAAACCGAAGGAGTACAAATCGAAATAACCTGATGAGGCTGCGGCATTGGTAAAGCAGGGCCGGTGGAGTTGAATATGGCGTCCGTGGAGCGGGTCCGGTGCAGTGGACGAAGGCTTCGGCGGGCGCGTTGTACAGTGCTTTCGGTGAGGAGGATCTGTTGCGGAGGACGAGGGCTTGTATAAAGGGCCAGCGAAGGGGCAGACGAGGTAGTCAGTGAAGGGCCTACGCTGTGGTGGACGAGGGCGCCGGTTAAGCAGATCTGGTGCGGTGGACCATGATGGCGGTCAATGAGATCTGGAGCGGTGGACAAGCCAGTCGCTGAAGCGGCTCCGGTGAAGTGGTGAGTTGGCAGTTGGGGGTTCCATGGTGCGGAAGGTAGATCCGGCGGGGTTTGAGGTCCACCGCTGCGGCGGAGGACTAGATTCAGTGGCTTGCCGTGGTTGGGGGGTTGGGGAGGGGAAGGGGAGGGGCTCTGGGGAAGAATGTTGGGGGCAAAGAGGGGAAAACAATGGAGTTACCAAAGCAGCCTTTTCCGTTCATGTGGCAGGGGCAAAACAGGAATATCGCAGGGCTAAACTTTCGGGCACATGATATTTCGATGTGAGCGGGAAGTTTGAAAGCTTTTGGCGCCTAAAATTATAAGTATTCTGCTCTTGTACCGCCAACTATGATATCATGGCCGACAATTTGTTTGTTTTGCACGCAAAAAATAATATGTGCAAGTTTTGAAAATCAATGTCTCCAACTCGAAACTTAGATTGTCCATTCAATTCAAATATGGATCATTGAGCTACTACAAGAAAATACCATCATACGGTCCAATTCAAATGAAATTCCAAATGTGTTTATCCTGAATATGATGACAAAAGCAAAAATGTGTATCTGTATGAATAAAGTGGATAATTACAAAGTTTGAACATGCCCGTATGTGTATATCTCTAGGTTTGATATATGAATTTGAAATCACGAAATCCCGGCTTAAAAATGTACCTCCGTTTAAATGAATTACAAAAGCTAATGATGGAGTCGAATTCCAAAATTCCAATCTTAGGTTTGTAATTCTGGTACATCAAGGTATATCACGCATGTTCAAAAGTATCGTTATCTCATAGTACAAA